>NC_062969.1:38983238-39261272 GCF_023119035.1 Salvia hispanica | reverse complement strand
CTAGGGGTGGGTAGGTAAGGTATACCTTATCGAAACCATCATACCGTATACCTTACCGTAAATACGGTATGCAAAAAAGTCATACCTTTACCTTACCAAAGTTTTCGGTATACCGAACTTCGGTATACCTTATTTTCGGTATGACGAATTTCCATACCGATACCGTACCTCATTTACGGTATACCGTACCAAAGTTCGGTATACCTTACTTTTGCGGTATACCTGACTTTCAACATCAATTAAAATAGAAAATAAGAGTATTTAGAATATTATTTATATTTTATAATTTTAAAAATAAATTAAATATAATTTATTTATAATTATATTTATATTTCACAATAGATTTTATAATTTAAAAATATATAAAATATATTTTATATATAATTGTGTTTATATTTTTGTGGTATACACCTCAGTTTACGGTACATACCTTAATTTACGGTATATACCGAATTTCGGTATGCAGCGGTATACCGCGGTATTTGAAAATTCGTACCGTTACCTTACCGGAATCTTTCGGTAAGGTATCATACCATACCAAAAGTCACGGTATACCGAAAATTCGGTATTTTCGGTATTTTTTCAATACGATAAAGCCGGTATTTCGATATTTCGGTATTTTTCCCCAGCCCTAGTTGCTCCCATGTGGCTCCGCCACTGGAGTCATTATTGCCCGACGGTGAATTGATGGCAGTTACAAATTTAAGTAATCACCAATGTGGCATGGGGAAATAAAAGTTACTAGGAATTAATGGTCTGCAATTAATGAAATTAATAAATAATTTGAAATTAAATTGTAGTTACAAATCCTAATGAAACGAGGAATATTTTAATTTAGACACAAAGGATTTTGGGATTTTGGCGTTATGGGGATCACTATGGATCTGAGTGCAGCATGCAAATCGTGAGCTGACCCGAATAGCTTGCTAAATTTATAGAGTTAGAGTTGGAAATTTCTAGTCTGATAAAATTACAATCCGATTAGTACGTACACGATTAACCCTCAACCCGTTAGGGTCAGACTCGAAAATCCGATGGATTGGCCTTATAAAATTTCGATTCTTCTATTTGTTCAATTTCTAATTCGACATTTCATTAGTGGGTTTAAGAGTCAAAAAGAAAAAAAAAAGAATTATATGGAAGTTACATTATAATTTTGCCCATTTATGGTAGATGAAACAGTTGTTTTTCACTCTATTTTTTCCCTATAAATATGTTATTTAGAATTATAACTCACATACTCACCGTTGCCTCCTATTACAATTTACAAAATTGAATTTTCTGAAAAAAAAAAATACTCTGTTTTCATTATGATTTTTGCTTTTTACCCATAGTTAGACATTTACATTCCTCTAATTTTTGCACTCCTTTTATATGATCATTATGTTAATATTTATTGTTTATGTTCTTATCAGTTGGGCATAAAAATTGAAACCATGAAATTCACCATTTTCCCAAATTTGACTAAAGAAGTTTTTCTTGCTTTTTAAGTATTGAATTTTTATTTTATTTTGTAAATATAATGTAGGATTAAAACAAATAGTATAAAAAATTGAATGTTAATGTTTAAGCATTTATTCTTCTAGATTATTGGTAAATAACTGAAATACAACATATTTTGTCAATTTAATATTTTCCTAAATAATGTTTGCATTCTAAATTAATAATTTACATGCACTTTTTTCCCCTAAATATTGGTGATACTTTATATATATGTTATTGGATAGAACCAATAATTATAATTCTAAACATAGCAAATGAATTCAATATAACAATTGCTACTCCGTCCCTGCTAAGATGACACATTGCTTAGCCGGCACGGGGTTTTAGGAGTTATTGATTAAAGTGTTTAATTAGAGAGAGAAAATGTGGGTGTAAGTATTAAAGTAGAAAGATAAAGAAAGATGAATATTTTAATGAGAGTGAGAAAAAGTGGTTGGGTGTATTAATTGGAGAGAGAAAGTTTCCAAAAAAAGGAAATGTGTCATCTTAGTTGGACAAACTAAAAAGGTGACATCTTAAGTGAGACGGAGAGAATACTATTTAATGGAATTTTCAGTTACCTTGAACCTTCAGTACAAATTAACTTTATATAGGTTACAATGTCATTCATGTTCTTTTGTAGAAATATAGTGTGTCGTGAAGAAGAAGAAGAAGAAGAAGTACGAAGGAGAAGAACTCTGACAAGAAATTGGGAAGAAAGATGCCGAAATTGAATAGTTAAATTAAAGTGAAGAATGCGGTAAGAGAAATTGTCGAGTTTTGCATTGCTTTTAATTATTTTAACTTCACCTTATAGTATTAGAAGATTATATACTCCTATAAATTTTTAGTATTTATTTGTTTAGTTAGACTTATGATTCACGAGTCATATTCTAATGCTTATATCACTATAATCTAAAATTAAGACCAAATCTTCATCCTTAGATTTTAAAATGAGTGGATGAAGTTAAATCTTACGAATCTCAATAAATAGTAGACAAAATATCAACAAAAGGATAATATCGTCATTATGTTATCATATGATAATTTTCGTGAATGTTTTTTTATATCAACATAGTATATTACAAATATCAATAATATGACATAAGAATATCAACACATATTTATTGAGATTTTTACATGGTTTTATTGAGATTTTTTTATGTATTTGTTGATAAAAATATGGTTATCAACATTTACGAAAACTAAAATAAAAAATATTAAATTTCATCATCCGAATGTCGTCGGAACATATGTAATTGAGATTGCGTTGGAATCCTTATAAAATTATCTTTAATTTGATATATTTTTTGCGAAAAAGTAATTTAAATCGAGAGAGTTACGTAAATTTAAAGTTTTAAAATGATTTTAATGAGAGGGAATTGACACTAATACCCTCTTATTTTATTTATTAATTTTCGTAATTGAAAATATAATCCATGTGGCGTTATTTTAACCATTACATCTTCTAATATAATGGCTAAGATTTAGTCTTAGTTTGTGATTGCTAATTAGTTAGCAATTGATCACTCCCCTGTAACCTATATCTATATATTTATCAAATTATTATCCATATCAAACATATACATTATAATTTGTATAAATAAAAATGCATGTAAGGTCTGTGCATTATAATTATGAAAAACCAAAAACATGAAGGTATTATGACTACCCAAAATATAATTTCAAAGTCAAAAAAGGATATACCCTTATGGATCCTTGCCTTTTAGATTTAATAATTGATCTAATTGATTAATTTAATATATGTGAGGTAGTATTTGTAGCATCTAAATCTATGATTTTTGCAAAATTTATTGTTAAAAATTAATAAATTATTTATTTTCATCTATATAACAAAATCATTGGGGTGAATTATTGAATCATTTCACTCTCTCTCAATTTCAATATATTCAACATTTACTTAGTTGTTTTTGTAACAACTATATTGCAGCCATTTGTTGCTCTTGGCTGCTGCTTGTTCGGAATTAAGGATACTAGAGTTCGTATCATAAATCTTTTCTAAGAAAATTTCCAACCTTTGATGGTGCATTGTGCATCTGATTTAGGGGATCATGTAGGTCAAGATTATCGATGTAGTGTATTTACACTCTTCACTTCAAAAATATTTTAAGTCCTTAGTAAGATTGGAATCTACACTCTTGTAAACAACGGAAGATTCTTGCTTCGGATCCCACCTAAAACGACAATAGAATAAATTATTGCACAAAAATATGTAAGGGCAGATTTTCCCCTTATAATCTTGACCTACTGATATTATGATCCCCTAAATCATCATGGTCGGATGCACGATGCACCATCAAAGGTTGGAAACTTTTGGGAGAAGATTTACGATACGAATCCTAGTATCCTTAGATCCGAACAAGCCACAACCATGAGAAGCAAATGGCTGCAAATTAATTGCTATTACGAAAACAATTAAGTTTAGGGGTGCTTAAACGGTTCTCGGTTAACCGGAATCGGCCGGCAAATTAAGGCAGTAGACCCTTCCACACAGGTGGTGTTCTCCGAGAACCCCGGCTCGAGCTTCGTGAAGGGCGGGGAGTTCTCCCACGCCATCGTCGTAGTGGGAGAGCTCCCCTACGCGGACAAAAAAGGGGACAGCAAGAACCTGACCATCGCGGAGCCTGGCCCGAGCACCATCAGGAGCGTGTGCGGATGGACGAAGTGCGTGGTGGTGGTGGTGTCCGGGTGCCCGGTCGTGATGGAGCCGTACGTGAGGCGGATAGACGCGCTGGTGGCGGCGTGGCTGCCCGGAACAGAAGGGGGAGGGGTGGCTGATGTGCTGCCCAATAAATTTAAAGCCCGTGTTTTCTATTTTCAAATGTAGCCCATTATATATTAATGTGAATCTTATAGATTGAAGACTCATGAATTTGCCCCGACTTATTCTTGTAAATAAACCCAACAAATAAACAAGATAAACCAAGTAATGTAACAAGAAAAATGGATAAAAGGATAGAGGATGGATTAGTGTTATGATTTAGGTGAATAACAATAAAGAAATCCCAAAGGCACTTTCACATACAAACACCTAATGGCTCCACAAACTAGCAACACAAGAACTAGCAAGCATACCTTTACAATCAACCTTAGCCCGGCAAAAGATCGAATGCAACCCGAAGGAATTTGATAAGTCTTCAAAAGATGAAGAAGGTGAACTCTCAAATATGGAGAAATTGTCTCTTACAAATATTCAAAAGCTGAGAATGAAAACCCTAAAAAGAGTATTTATACTAAAACAAAAGTAATAGGGAAAATAGTCTTCTAAAGCTTCAAAAAACGACATTTTCGGCCAAAACACCCGCCCGAGCATTTTGGGACCTTTCCCGGGCGTTTTGGGACCTTTCCCGGGCGTTTCTTCTGTCGCCGGGCGTTTATTTCGCCCGGCCGGGCGGTTTTCGCCCGGCCACGGTTAGTTCCTCGGCAGCTCTGCGCGACTTTCGTCAAACGGCCATATCTCTCTCATCCGAACTCCGTTTGGGGCGTGTGAGGTACCCACGTGAAGGTATTTCGACGATGAAGATGATGGTGGTCTTGGATCAGAATTTGGACATCGTCTCAGTAGGCAGATTGGCGTTTGAACAGACCCCCAGTTCCAATTTGGTACGGGGTCGAGCCGAATTTGGTGTATTGCTCTCGAGACACCCGGGTCTTCCTTCTGGGCCTCCTCTTCGAGTCTTAATCTTGTTATGAACAGGCCTAAGACTCTAGCATCTTCCTACTCATCTTCCTTGTCCTCTTTTGGTGTACGTCCTTGAGCGGGCTCGATGCATGATGCGTGTCGGTTGGGTTCGCATCATATATATAGTTTTCTTTTTAAAAATTGTAGGATCAAAAATTTTCTTTGAATGTGGAAACGTGCTAAACTGACGTCATGAACTGCAGTTATGTAAACGTGTTAAATTACTAAAAGATCAATTAAGGACTAATTCAAACACTAAACAAAGTCATATAAAATTGTTTATTTAATTTATAGTGTGTTTTCACTGTCTTGTTGAGGCGTTGGGTAGTGTTTAGGGCTGTTTTTGTAATTCTTGATCTGTGTTTACTGTTCTTGTTGAGGTGTCCATTTTGAAAAATGGGTGGAGTTGTTCTTGATATGTGTTCATTGTGTAGGGTAGGAATTAGGGCTGATTTTGATAATTATGGGAAAATTGTTATTGATCTGCATGTAGAGTATGCTATGGCGGGTTAGAGTATGCTATGGCTGGTGTTGACTATTTTTTTATCTGTGTTCACTGATGGTTGAGGTGTAGGGTAGGAAATCTTAGGGCTAGGTAAATATACCGAAAATAGTATATCGATCGTATCGTATTGAAAAATATCGAAAAATATCAAATTTTCGGTACGATACAATACCATATCGTAAGTTTTCGATATGATAACGATATGGATTTTCTTATACCTCGGTATACCGTTTTATATCGAATATACGATATATATCAATATTATCGGTATACCGAAATATATCGAAAATCAATACGTATTGAATTATCAATACATACCGTTTATACTGCTTATAATAATAATATTATATTTTTAAAGATTAAAAAGCTCAAAATCATAATTAGATATCCATTTAATTTATTTATATATTCAAAAAATATTTATTAGAAACCCTAAAATCATAAATAGATATTCATTTAATTTCGATATACCGTTCAGAATGGTATACCGAAGTTCGGTACTATATACCGAAATTTCGATACGATAACGGTATAGATATTATCCATACCGAAATTTCGGTATACCGAAACTTTCGATAATATGAAATTCTTTAATTTCGATATTTTCGATTCGATAACGATACAAAATTTTCGGTACAATATACCGTATCGACCCAACCCTACTAGGAATCGGGGCTGATTTTGATAATTAGGGGAAAATTGTTATTTATCTGTGTGTTCAGTTGAGGTGTAGGGTAGGATTTAAGGCTGATTTTGATAAAGGGGGGAAATGCGCTGGTTATCTTTTGCAATTAAGTGGAGGACTATTGTTTATTAATGATCACCTCAAATGTTGCAGACCTACGATCGAGAAAATATACAAAATTGGATCGATTCTGAGAACACGACATGCCCTAAAACTGAGATTAAATTGCTGAACTTCGCCTTAATACCAAACCGTTCCATCAGTAGCATGATCTTTCATGAGGTAGATATAGCAACATATGATTCGAACAAGGAGGAGGAGGGGGCCTTGTCTGCTGAAGAAAAACTTGTTTTCAAAAATCTGATGGAGAAGGTGTCCTCGCCCCAATTGTCTACTGAGATCGACGCTGCTAAGGAACTGAGCAAGATGGCAAAAGTGCCTTTGGTCATGGTTTTATTAGCTGAAGCAAGAGAGACCGTGGCACAACTATTGTCAACCTTCTACAAAGTCAGTATCCATGAGCAGACAAACCTTTGGAATATGATATTTACCATGATGTCGAGCATCTCCGACCACAACAATATTAACCGGCGACCTAATTTGCCTAATGTGATACAGCTCCTTGTTGATGGTCTAAGGGGTGGCACAATGCAGGCTAGGGGCAATGCAGATGCTACCCTTAACAATGATTGGGGGACATAGCGCGTTGGAGCCCCTCATCGCACTGTTTGATGAAGGGGATGATATTGCAGAAGTTGTCTTTACCATTTACAATCTTTGTCTAATGCCTATAAATAATGTGCGAGCCGTTAGAGATGGTGCTGTAAGAGTGTCAATAAAAAGAATCAATGAGGGAGGGATTGTGAATCACGCACTGTTTATCCTTTTAATGGTTGCCAACAACCCGAATGCAATAGATCAGATAATGGAGTACGGTGGAATCCCCTGCCTATTTGAAACCATAAGGAATACTCTCAGTCTCCGGGATAAGGATATCAGTGTTTCCATCCTACACACGATCTGCAGCTGTGATCCTGCCACGTGGAGGGAGATGGAACACGAAGAAAGGATGCATTTGACACTACATCTGTTCGAAGGAGACCAAAGCTCCGAGAATACTGCCTTTGACATCCTCAAGATGCTGAATTACGTTGTCTAACACAAAGAGTGAACAAAAGGCCATCCGAGTCTTTTTATCTATAGACCACAAAGGTTTTCATAGCTGATTGTGAATGATTCAAGACTTGCATGTTTTTTACTTTGAGAAAAGTTTATGGCAGGCACTTAAAAACCAAATGAAATGACATTTATGCCCCCTTATAATTTGTCTATGACTAAAACACCATTTTGTGAAAAATTAGGGGGCAATAACCACCCTAATTTTAATCAAGATTTAGAATATCATCATATGAACTTGCATAAGGTCTATTTATTTACTTTTCTCATTGGAAAAGAACCTATATAGAAGTATCCATAGACATACATAAATAAATTTCAATCAAGAATTCATGAATATTAATGTCCCACTCCATTAGTTTAATTAGTTTCATCATACCACTTGATAATATATTTTTCGGTTCGAATAATCACCACTTTCAAATTAAAATTTATTCACCTAAAACTTATGAGAGGATGCATGATATATATGATCTCTCCTATCCTTTTGTTTTCTGTATTCGTTAACATATATATTATATATACATTAACTCATTTTCTCTAACTCTGAAATTTTAATGAATTTTGAAATATAGTAGCATTCTTTAGTGGAAAAATTATACTACTACTTCGGTAGCTCTCCCTTGCTAAGACCGAAGTTATATAGTACTCATAGATATCAAGTTGACACAAAACTAGTAGTAGTAATTAATTTAAAATTATTGGAGACAAAAGGGACAAGATAACTCAAAAATAACTTGGGTAAGTGTGTAAGTCCATGTGCACCCATGCTACGCTGCCGTGCACCCTTCCACAATAGGGGATGATTATCCCCAACCCGTCGGTATATGTGGAAAAAACATGTAAAAAATGTTGGAGATCTTTGATGTGGTCAAGACCTATGGCCTTTCATCTTAGGTAACCTTCAAATGCATTAAGAGATAATCTTGATTACAAGGCCTTTCAAGTGCTTTCTCTAGCCTATAAATAGGTTTGATCTTGGAGTGGAAGCTACACCAAAAAAATCTTTCTTTCTTCTCTCTAGCTCTCTACATCATAGTGTGCATCATAGGAGCATTGCATAGCTTGATTCTCGGAACTCCATCAAGTTCGGTGCCTAGGGCTGGCGAAACATACCGAAATACTGAAATACCGCACTTACCATACCGAAAATACCGAATTTTCGATATACCGCACTTTTCGGTACGGTATGATACCTTACCGGTAGATTAAGGTACGGTAAAGGTATGGATTTTGCATATACCGCGGTATACCGCATCATACCGCATTTACGGTATGCACTGCAAATTACGGTATATACCGTAATTTTGCGGTATATACCGTTAATAAATATATTTTTTTAATATATATATTATTTATAAAATTATAATATTTATATTTTTAAAACTAAAGAAAGATTAGAGACATAATTCGTAAAGCAGTAGCAGCCATTATTAATTCATTATTCTGCCCTAATTCTAAATCTCAATTCTTCAATATTTTATATATCAAACAGGTATGATTTGCGGTATACCGCGGTATAACGCAACACGGTACAGCATACCGAAATGTCGGTAAGGTAAAGGTTTTCAAATATTAACATACCGAATTTTCGGTATACCGTAATGCGGTATACCGAAAAAATCGGTAAGGTATAGATATGGCATTTAGTCATACCGCAATTTGCGGTACGGTATGCGGTATGGCATTCTCGGTGCGGTATACCGTACCGTGCCAACCCTATCGGTGCCTAGCGGATTTGAGGTGCTTCAACACGCTAGGAGGAAGTTGTTTTTATCTTTGGGTACAATACGCCATTCCATGAGCACTAGCCGGGGCATAATTTGTCTTGCGGAAAGAGGGCTTCCCTCTCGTTGGTTTGCTTTAATATTTCCATTGTAATTTTCATTCCACTTTTTTTGCTATCTTCTTTCGATTGTAATAGTTAGAGTACCACCTGTACACGGCTTGAGAATTTTATCTCATTATTTCTAACAGTATATGCTACACTCGTCTTTTAAAATAGAAACAATTTCCATTTTGGGTCGTCCCTTAAAAATAGAAACTTTAAAATCTTTCTATTGTAGGACACTGACTCCATAATCCACTAACTACGTTTCCACTATTTTTTCTCTTCCTCTCTCTTACTTTACCTATTTTTCTTTTCCTCTCTTTTACTTTACCAATTCTTCTCACTTACTTTATCAATTGTGCATTAAAACACATATCGATTCAGAGGTGAATTGAATATAAGTTCCACATCTTTACTTTCTCAATATTACTATTCTTTCGTCTAATTAGAGTTTAGGTCATATTTTTTTCGTCATCCATTACAATTAGGTTATTAGTATTTTTTTTGAATTATAACACACTTAAATTTTAAATTTTTTACTTTATTTTCTTTATTTTATTTTACTTACTCATAACCCTGCTACTCTATCATTCTGTACCATATGTCACTCTATTTAATTACATTAAATATACTCCCATCGTCCCTGAAATTTTGTCACATTTGGTTCATTATTTTTTACTACCATTTACTTATAAATAATAAGTAGGTTCCATTAATTTATTTTATACCATTTACTTAGGCTCGTGGCTGGAGTGGCCGGAGCTGGCTAGTTTGGTTTGGTTGGAGAGGAAAATTTGGGAGTAAATATTGAAAGTTTCTAGACTGAATTAATGTAATGAGTGATTGGGGTGTAATTTCAAATTTCAAATACAGTAATATTTTAGCCGAAATCCAACAAATCAGCACAAAGCGTAGCAAAAAGAAAGTAAGATGGTGGTATGAAAGCAAGAAACCAACTTTCCTCAAACTTCCTATAAAATTTGAGTAATTTTTTAATTTTAGCAGATCATAAAATCTAGCCGCTTAATAATAATATATCCCATCACATTATTATAATCATTAACGATTTAAAGAATAAATCGTCGAAACATTAAACCAATAACATGAAAAATTCTTATACAGTTTCTATTACAATATTAATTTAGTATAACTTAATTGCTCATAGCATATTAAATTATATGCTATGGGGCTGCGTGGATCTTATAAATATGGCATATTATCTTCTTCAAAATTTGGGGAGAAAAAAAGAGCTGTGGTGTACAAGTTTAATCACGGTAAACTTTCATATGAGTTTTATATGTAGTGTTGTAAATTTGAATTTTTAATTTCAACATATCTCTTCCATGATTTATATGAAAGCATGTGGTTTATTTTTTTCCATGGCATACGCATCAATCTGGCTGAAGTTATAATAACACAATTTTGTAGTAAGATTTTGTTGGTGTTAGTAAATCTCTGCTTATACATATATATATTAATGTTTATTCTTTACAGAAAAATCAAATTCATCCATCCAAAAATGAAGCCATTCCTACCATTAGAAATCGTCACAGAAATCCTCTTAAGACTTTCTATCGAAAATATTGCAATTTGCAAATGCATTTGTAAAGCATGGCTTAATCTCATTGAGAGCGATGTCTTTGTCAAGTCTCATCTTTCTAAATCAACCCCTGCCCTAGCTGTATCCATTGTCAAGTGTCATCCAAATTGGGTTAATTTTTTCAAATTGGAAGACAAGCTCGAGCCGTTATCAAATCGGTTTGATGTTTTTGCTAAGCATAGTCCAATCACCAAGTTTGATTTCCATCTATGGTCAACTGTACAAGGTTCCGCTAAGAATAGATCATCTCTATGTATGCAATCCCATCACCCGTGAATTTGTTGAGCTTTGTGGGCGTGTTATTCAAAAGGAAGATCGTTTTAGAATTGGACTGAGCAAAATCAGCGGACAACATAAAGTTGTCCATCATAACCCTGAATCCAGATTTCATGTAACACTCTTGAAGCGGGATCTTTGTGGAGAGTCGTTGAAGGCGCTCCCCTCTTTTATGATTATTGCGACTCCTCCATTTGTGGTGCATTTTTCAGTGGCAATCTCCATTGGTTAGTTAAAAGTGGGACCGAGATTCCTTATATATGTTGCTTTGATCTTGAAACAGAATGTTTTAGTAAATTTCTTGCGCCTCATATGGAAGGCACATGTATAAACGAGGTGAAGTCGTATAGTTATGTTGCAAGTGGGGGTTGGTTGTATGGTTTGGTGGATTGCTTGTGTATTCATAATGATACATTAGATGACGATATAATGTGGTTGTTGAAGGAATATGAACAAGTCGAGAAATGTTGGACCATGGTGCAACTCGTCATGGATAAGCCTTATTATGGACAATATGGCATGGTGGAAAAGCCATATTATGGAAAATATGCCATGCATGCCCGTCTTTTTAATTATGCTCATGGAGAGAGTGGTTTCAACCTATCAAAATTTACAGAAATGGTGGCATATTGATGTTATTGTTGGAATAAATAATTAAACTTGATTTTGAAGTAGAATTATCTAAATATTAGTAGGTATTAAAATATCTAAATATTTTAAGAGAATTCTCTGGATTATAGATATTTTGTAGAATTCTCTAGAATTAGGATGTATTAAAATATTTAGATATTTTAGTAGAATTTCCTAGAATGTTAGGAAAATATCTAGATTTTTATGGAGAAAAAATCTAGATATAAAATATTATAGAGAATTCTAGAATACGAAGTGAATCCCTATAAATGGGGGAGAGTTGTAACATTTTGTATAAGTTGAGAAGTTGAGGTTTTGAGAAGTTGAGAAAGTTTGAAGAAATTGGGTGTTCCTTTCTTCCCCACATCAAAACATCTCCTAAACCATTTCTACATATTCCACCCATTCTCCTCTCAAATACTTCCTCCAAACTAAGTTACTCCTCCAACATATATCTTATATATTCCAACAGTTATCGCATGATAAGCGCTTTTTTTTACTATTCAAAGGAGAAGAGAAATGTTACAGAAATTAGTTTGTTTGGGAAAATGGAATAGGATTATTTAGAATTCTCATCCATTTTTTTCAATCCAAGTTTTCTTTCACTCAAAAGAAATTTGGATCTGGAGAATGCAAAATCACTTTAAAAATATTTAGGTAAAATTAGTTCACTTCCCAACAACAAAGGGCGACCACTGATTCTAAATTAAAAACATTGGAATAAAATTAAAAACATTGGAATAACCTCATAGGTCTGTTTACATTGAAACATCAATAAATGGAATCATACACCTATCTTTCAAGAAGGCAAATCTGAAATTAACCATAAACCATAAAAAATAGTGAACAATTCCCCTAATTTTAAAAGAACCGAGGCAAATATTGATCAATAATGTTCCGCCTAATTATAGAAACGCAATTCCTCCCAACCCTATAGGCTTAAAATGCACAATTCTACTACAAAAATTCTAATCTTATGCAAAACAAGCCTCAAAATCATGAGAATTATGCCAAAGACTAATCAACTCAAATAATATCACAGGATCAATAATAAAGGAAGCTGACGTGGAGAAGTGGCGCGAAGAGTGTGAAGAAGAAGTGTATAAAAGGCGTTCACTCATTCATTTTGCGGGTGGGTGGTTAGTTATGTTGAGATTGTAGCTTGCATAGATCGTGAATCTAGGGCAAATTCTCTTTACATTTCCTATCTTCATCGTTGTAATTCTCTTTAGATCGTGATATATACAATTTCTCTTTGTTGCGAGTGGTAATCGAGTTGCTTATCTTCGTTTGAGCTGCGTATTGTTGGTGATTTCGTGTGCTACGAGCTAAGATAGGAAGGTTACGAAGAAAAATCGTAACAGATCGATGTAGATTTTGTTGGAATATATAAACTTGATTTTTATAATGTTAGAAAAAATATCTCCAGAGGCGGTGCCTTGAAGAAGAATCTCGAATGGCCTAGACAATTTGTAAAAATGGATAAAATATTTAAAAATGTAGTATGCATTAGAATAGACTAGAATCATTAGCTAGAATATAATTCTCTAGCTTTGTAAACTAACCATGTTGTAAATTAATGATGACAGATAGTGTACACTAATATAAGAGAGTGAAGTTTGCTATAAGAAAAGTGTGCATGTGTGTACAAATAGGAGTGAGAAGTGTGAGCAAATAAATTAGTTTTTCCATATCATCATATTTGTCCTATATCCCACCTTATAGTCGACCACATATTTGCCCATCTATTTCCTTCACACTAAATTACAATTACTCCTCCAATATATATCTTATATTTTCCAACAGATTTCTAGCACTGCAGTTCCATTTCAATGGAGTTTGCCATCTTGGACAGCAATTTATCCGTCTCGCCCACATTCTCCAACAGACCCAACAGCAATATCTTTGTCCGGTTCACTTCTCCGAAACTGACGCAATTTCTCCAAGCAACTCGTTCATCGTTATTGATTTTTGATTTGATTGAGAGGGAAGTAGAGTATCTGTTAACCTAAACTTTGGCGCGAAAATTATGGAAACACAATATAACAATTTCGGTTTATAAGTAAATCAGCCATTGACTCATTAATTAAGTAATGGACAAAATATAGTGAATCTATCTATAATCTATCTATAGCTATATAAAGGCACAATTCTGGCTGAAGAGTATGCCGCCCAATTTGCTAAATCTGTAAAATACTTTGAGAATGTATAATAGACAAGATAATAAATTATATAAATTATTAAATAAAATAAAAATGTCCATTAAATAATACGCATAAAATAATATGAAAGAGCGACCGATGTGAATTACAAAATGCTTTTCAACAATGCCAAATAAATAAATCAATTTGCTAAAAATAATTTGAGTTTAGTTTTAGTTTATAGACATAGGCTATAATACTATTCTGAAAAGGCCTGTGTGCTTCTGAAATTAAATTAGTATACTACATACTTATATACTTATAATATATATATACATACGTGTACGAATAATTTATGGCTAAACCTGGATAAAAGCGTCTATAGAACATTGAGTAAATTAATACAGAATTTTTAAATGGAGTATATGAAATGGAAATAAACTGCAGTTAATATTAGAATACGTGTTGCAATCAAATTGTGCAAATTATGTGATTTCGAAAGTCAGATAAGTTTGAAATAGTGATGAGATTTTGAATTCAAATGTATGAAATGGAGCCAAAATCACTCTGCAATCAATAAATAAGACTTGAAATAGTTTAAACTCTTTTTCTAGTAGTTATGTTTTTTATTAAGACTTGTGTATTATTCTTTATAACTGCATTATTTTTAATTCAATAACATTTAATCTTTATAAATACCGCTAACTAATTAGTAATCTCAAACTAAGACTAAATCTTAGCCATTAGATTAGATCTAATGGTTGAAATAATGCCACATGGATTATATTTTTAATTAAGAAAATTAATAAATAAAATTAGGGGTATTAATGTCAATTTTTTCTCATTAAAATCATCTTAAAACTTTAAATTTACGTAACTCTCTCGATTTAAATTATTTTTTCGCAAAAAATATATCAAATTAAAGATAATTTTATAAGGATTCCAACGAGATCTCAATTGCATATGTTCCGACGACGTTCGGATGATGAAATTTGATATTTTTTATTTTAGTTTTAGTAAATTATCAACAAATACATTAAAAAATCTCAATAAAACCATGTAAAAATCTCAATAAATATGTGCTTGATATTTTCTTGTACTAGTGTTGATATTCTTATGTCATATTGTTGATATTTGTAATACACTGTTGATATAAAAAAACATTCATGAAAATTATCATATGATGACATAATGGTGATATTACCCTTTTGTTGATATTTTGTCTACTATTTATTGAGATTCGTAAGATTTAATCTCATCCACTCATTTTAAAATCTAAGGGTGAAAATTTGGTCTTGATTTTAGATTAGGGTGCTATAAGCATTAGAATATGACCCCGCTCTGTATATATAGTCCGTGCATTACAGGTATCTCAAAAATAAAAATAGAGAGAAACATGTCAATAATACATCTTTAATCTTATATTTCTTTTCTATCATAATTTTCATTCATGCAAATAACTTTTGGTTCCATCACATATAATTAAGGTAAGAAATGATCTCCATGAAAGTCGAAGGAACAAAGCAGAAGGGTACAACCCCACATAAGCACAAAAAAAAATGAAAAAAAAAAACAAAAAAATGGAAGCTAACACAGCATTTTTCCCAATGTACAAAGTTTCCAAGTTTTCATCTCCTCAAAAAGTAAATGACTTCTTCCCACAGACACATCCTTTCATCTGCAGCGTAGCTCTGAACCGAGCAATCGTCATTTCTTCGTATAGATCACGTATGGATCTTGAGCAATAGCTAAAACATCAGGTCGCTCAGCTTGATTGTATGTTAGGCAACGGCGAACAAAATCCTGCAGCAGCAACAAATGTGATGTTTCAAGTCACCGAGAATCAAGAACACGTTTAGATTCTCTCATATGTGTGTTTCTTGTGCAATTTCATTAGAGCAATAGTATATAAGAAGGACAAAAGGAAGAGATTCGACGCGTGCAACATTGAGCTCAGACATGCAAGATTTACCTTTGCCTCATTAGATACAGATGGTCTTGAAGGGAACTCAACTTTACGGGCTTTGATAATTGTATCTTCACGAAGAATTCTCTCTTGACTTTGGTCGTGCCCAAAAGGCCGTCTGCCAAACAGCATTTGGTACAATAAGACGCCCAGAGACCAAACATCAACCTGTACGATAAACTCATTTGCATGATTGGTTTTATACGAAAGTTACAAGTAGAAAAAGCCGTCTCAAATTTCTGACCTTCGAGGATATGAGAGGTATCCTGTTTAGCTCAAAACATTCAGGAGGCAGATACCTGGAATTATCAGTGCGAGATATTTTTTTCAGAAAAGGAAATTGTGCAAAAGAGAAAAATAAATACTATGTAGAAACTACAGATAGAGAATGAAGTAATCAAGATATTCGGCTACATCAATTGACTATGGCACCTGAAGCCGAAATGAAAATGCTGAAATTGTATGCGTTTAATTCAGACTCACCAATACGTACCAGCGCCCTGGGATGTAAGTTCCATGCCTTGGGATCCAACATTGTCCTCCACAATCTTGCTAAGACCGAAATCTGTGACTTTGGCAACGCCAAATTCATCAAATAGAACGTTTCCAGGTTTCAAATCGTAATGAATAATCTTCTGTGATCTTTTATTCAGGTAAACAAGGCCCTGAAAGATCTGGACTACAATAATTCTAGCTTCTCTTTCTGGGAGTATAGGTGTTGCTTTAAGAACAGCATCGAGATCCTTGCCTGGAAAGAGAGAGAAAACTAAAAGTTACCATCACTTTTAAGGCTTGTACTTATATAAAGTGCAAATCATAACAAAGGTGTTGAACGAGTAATGCATAATACGCATATCTTAGGCTAATCCCTTCTATAATCATCCCCCAATTCCCCCCTCCAGGAAAAGATGTTCAATTGATGTCTGGAATATAATTAGTCATACCACTGCAATACTCCAAGACAGTGCAGAATGTGTTGTGATCAATCTCAAAGATGTCCCAAAGCCGAACTATGTGACGGTGGACCAAAGTTTTGTGAATATTATATTCCCTGATTGCATGCCGTATATAGCTTTGCTTCTTCTCTTCACTCCACTGAGCATTCAAACCATGTAGCTTACAGGCAACATATCTATGTTCCACCAAGTCAAAAGCCTGCAACATAATTTACTGAACAGTATCAGATTGTTATCTTCTTAAAGAGCGAAATATAAGTTTATAGTTTTACATTGTGAATTTGTATGTACTGGGAGTTTGGAAGTTCGACAAGATATCAAGCATACAAAGATAGCCCTGACCTTATAAACTTCACTAAATCCTCCTTTGCCCAAAAGGTTTAACAGAGCATAGCGGTGATTCAATATCTGAAAATTGTTGAAACGAGAGCCATCCTCATCCCTTATACGTTTCATTTCACGTATTAATCTTCCCTTCTCCAATTCATGGCGGTCTCTTTCACGCAATACAGCTTCCTCCTCCTAAAGACAGTGTGGGTGCAAATTATGAAATTAATAAGAAAACAAAGGGAAGAACTAGAAAAGGAAACATGCTTACCCGTTTGATGCTGGCTAGGCGAGACTTAAAAATTTCATCCTGCATGAGAACATCTTCTTCCTGATTCCCGCCATCTGCATCAGCTACCTCACCCTTGTCTGGACGAAACAACATAAAACAGTTTCCATTATGCTAGGGAAAAGAATCAAAGAAAACTTTGAGACAAAAAGACGAAAAACAAAATAAAAAAGCTGCTGTGTCGTATATATATATGATGCATAGGCAGAAGTTAACAGCAGATTAATTACAAATAGTACTTGTTCACTTCCGGTAATATAACATCCTTCTAGCACTAAAAGAACAAATGCAAAATTTGCTCCATGAAGGCATAAGTAGGGTTTAGGATGTTTATAGAGGATAAAACAGGCAAAAAGAATGTTTGAAGTTCCTTGCCTAAGACCAACAACATATTGTGGAAGCAGGGTGCTTCTCACCTTCAAAATACAATTTAGCAGACTAGACCACTAACAAGATTTTTTCTAACTGCCATCAAAATAGGAAAAAGTAGATCCTTCTTCCAACCTAAATTCAATATCATTACCATCTTTACCATATCAACTTTTGCTGTCTTTTGAAATCCTTTTAGCAGAGCATATCTATAAAGATCACCTCAGAATCTGAGCAGCACAAGATTTGATGAATATATTTACCGGATGGTCGTTTCTTCAGAGATTTTCTCTGTCTTTCAATTCCCTCCTTCATTTCCAACAAACTCCTCTGCAATAAAAGCCCAATTAAACAAAGCAAAAATATTTACAGGATGGGTGAGAAAATTATTTTCTGCAAGTGGAGCCAAAAAATTCACTGGAAACACCGTTGGATGAATCAAACACTCCCTAAGAGGAGGCATTTGAGGACTTGCAAATTAAACCATAAGAACTTTTGGACGTGATGAGCTCATATGACATCCAAGAATCATACAGCATATGACGGGAAGTGAGGTTTTATATGTTCAAGCTAGTAAAATTTACACAGCTAAGAAACAGTAACTATTCAACAAATTAGTTAAAGCATGGAAGAGCATACAAGTTGGGCATTGATATCTTTCATGGCTTGTCCATCCTCCCACGCTTCAGATATGATCGTCCCAGCTCTATTAAGTTCATTGAAAAGGAAAAGAGTGGAAATAAATAATTAGATGACACAGCTTACCAGTTAAAGATGATAAACAAAAAGAAGAAACTCTAAGGGCACAGAGCATCATATGAATTTATTAACCAGCTTGTTAAATAATACTGGGGTGATTCATATGTTTTCGTTAAAAAACAAATCAGAAAATAGTAGTAGTAATTCTTTTTTTGGCAATATTAAGTACAAATAAGAAAATCAAAATCAATCAAGAGCTTTTCCTGAATCTAGATAGATTTCTGTAGATCTCCATAATTCATTTCAGGCATTAAAATAATTAAGATTTTACAACTGAAAGCAAATATCTATAGTCTCTAGGTAGTCCATTATAACCCTCTGAAAACCCCGGATCTATTTCCAAATACCTGACCACTCCAATGTTGCCAAGTCGGAGGGAATCCTGGCGTACTCTCATCCTTGCCTCTTGTCTTTCAGCTTTTGATACAGACACCAATAAATCAGACATTACTTTCATTCTCTGCATAGAAAAGAACAAAAGAGAATAACTAAATTCCCAGAACATTGATCCAACATCTTTGAGGAGCTAAATCCACATGTCAGGCAAATCAGAATCACAATCAGGCCTTACACATTAATATGTTATTCAGTGAAATTCAATCTCTGACTTTACCCAATTTAAACATAAATGGAGACTGCCTTAGAGTTAAACAAGACAGAATATACAATAATTATGAGAATCACAAGCCAAATCTGTGCAGGTTAGAGAAGGCATACCTTTGGTTTCATCTGTTGTTCATAATCTCTGATATCCTTAAGCTCCTGTTCGAGTAAGGAAAAAACATGAATGTAAAGAACATAAGATGGGATTCTACTTTCAAGGACAAAATTTCACTTAACGAGTATAACTATCATAATTTCGACTCAAGTACGAATAAAAAAGAGAAACCTCCAACAACCTTTTCAAGTCGTTCACATTTATTCCGGGAATCAGAAACCTCTTCACGTGATTTTTTCAGTTCTTCCTCCATTGCTGAAACCTTTGCGCGTAGTGAAGTTCCTTCATCCTGGAATTTTGAAACCAATGCTAAAAATAAATATCTAAGGAAGTTATGTTAGTGATACCAAGAACTCTTAGGTTCAACTAATGACATTGGTTTTACAATTTTGACAGCGTAAAGTTCTAAACACAATTTAAAACCTCTCTTGAGGAGTCATGCCCGAGCTGTTCTTTAACGAGACCATCCTGCATACCGAAAACCAACAAAGATATTAATTTAATTAGACAATAACAGTAATGAAATCATATTACTGTCATGTGATGACAGAAGCAACTAACATAATAGACACACCTTACAAGGGGAGTTCTCGACCTGTCCATTTGCCGGAGAAATACTCTGATTTCTTGCCTGATCACTAACACGAGAACCCCGCCCCCTACCAGAAGAAGTATTAGCCCGACCACGGCTTTGTTTTCTTTTACTTACATCACCACCTAGCTTGTTGTTGTCAACTGGCTCTGTGTTCTTGTCCCGAGCATCAGCTGCTGCCGGTTGGGTACTTCCAGAAAAATTACTGTCCTAAAAGAGACAAACAAACAATAAAAATAGTGTTATTAGGAAGTTTCAAACAACTTATAATTCAGGGAACAAAAAAGGGAATATGGAGTTAGGAATATAAGGAACGAAATAATTAAGCAAATCATGTTGCATCAACTAGAACAATAAATTGTATGTCACCTCAGCTTGTTCAACAGAAATAGGGCTACATACTTCATCAACCTTCCGCCGCTTTTGAGTATTTGCTTGTATGAGATAGGCTCCTCCGCTCTGCCACATGATACGCACAGGTCAAACTGAGACAGAAAAGATTAAATGCATACATGACAAAATCAAGATGTAGATAGTAGAGGTAGCAAACCACAAGGCAGGGATTCTAGGGCAAACCAAAAAACAAAAAAACCCAGAAGAGAAAATTCTAAGAATCTGCAATGGTTTTCAGAAGAGGCACGTTCGTCAAACGGGATTAGTGCATAGGTCGCATCTAACCAGCTTTCATTTTGGCCCAATTTAAAACCCATGATGAGTCGAGCATGTCAAAACAAGAATCTTAGGTTAAGTTTTCACAAAAGGCTAAAATTTCCTTAACTGTCAATCCTATATTTATTGCGCATAGAGAAGGAAATTCGAGATAAATGCCGGCTGTTTTATCAATTCTAAACATTGTTCAAGGAAGATGTAACAACATTTGGTTGAGTATTCCACTAGCTAAAGCAGAATGTGAAGAAAGATGAAGCTATGTAAATTATACACCGTGCGTGTGTATTATAAGCTTCCCTGGTAGTATGACTTGAATTATACTTTTGGTTTGCAGTGCGGCCCAGTAGGTAGTGTGGTGCATAGTATGTCAAGATATGGATACTACATGTTATTGCAACTCATGTTTCTCCTTGGGATGGTTTTTAACTTTCTATATGCATATATCAATTGGTAATCTATGGATAAATGTATTTTTCCAAAAGAACAAGTTTCTAATCAATAAACTTTTGGTGTTTTTGAAGTAAATACCACACAAGTGTTCAGAAAGTGCTTCGCATATATGACATGTTTTGCTATTATTTCAGTATATGCTTTGAAGTAGCTAACAGATATAGGCATGTGTATGCCATATCCACTGCACTTCTGGGTTGAGCAGTTACAAATTATTAGCATTATATAATCATTGTCACCATGGTAGTTAATGGTTTGGAACATTGAAACAGCTTTGAAGTGCCAGTTTATCTACAATTTACTTTGTCTTTCCGGACTATATGTATGCTATGAAAATATGTATGGATGTGTAATTTGTATTAAGTCAATAATCAATCCAAATATTTGGATTATACAGCTATAGAAGCACTTCAAGCACATACAGAAAGTTCATATCCTCGGCACTCAGCATCACACCATATTTCCTGATCTTGCCATTAACAATGCAAAAAACAATAAACATCGAATCAGCAATCCACGCACATTGAGCATCAATAGTCACACATTCTTAACATAAACATGCAAGAACAAAAAACTTGGTGAAATTTAGATTTTCTCTGCACCACAGAATGTATCTAGTTGCAGAATTCATAGCAGTAGAATCCAAATACTCACATCATCGTCCGAATCATCGCTATCAACTAAAGACTCCCCCAAACCATCCGCAGCACCTCCAAACTTGGCAGACACAGTCCACGAATTCAGCTGCGTCTGGACTTGTTGCGGCTGTGAGGCAGCTGCAGACGAAGCCTTGCCCACCAATCTCGCTTCAAGCTTCGCGATCTTAGAGGACTGACCCGATTGGTTCGAGGAATTGGATAAATGCAAGATCAATTCGTCCGACATTGCTCGTCTATTGAAAAATTCAAGTAAATTCTCAATCAATTTTAGTCAATTGAAGTGAGATTAACCTCACTGAAGCTGCTAAGTAACTGAAAGCAGCCAAATTTGGGAAAATAAAATTACAAAAAAACAAAATAAATTAAGAAAAATGAGACGATAGAATTTTGGATGCTTAGGTGGATCATCCGGTTTCTCCAGAGATGCTTTGAAGATTAATTCATGATACATTAACTCTTACATCAAATTAGGCCTCTCTGTGTATGCTCATGAGCGGGTGAGTCCGGGAGAAGGGCGGCGAGGATACAGATGAAGAGATTCCATAAAAGGAGAGGGTTAGGGTTTCCGAATTTGCTGAAAATCTGCAGAGTTGAGCTTGAGGATTGAGTGAATTCGTAGAAACCAAAAAGAGGGAAAAAATGGTGGGCGAAAGGCAATTGAAACGGGAGATTTTTGAAATTTGTGAAATGGTATTTTGTGTGTGACAAATAAAATGATGAAAGAAAGAGAAATGGTATATATTAATTTGTTAATTTGCCGGAAATAATTTGGTTAAATTTTACCCACAATTGTCGAGAGGAGTTAGGGACACATAAAATTAAGATTGTTTATAATTATCTCACAATATAATTTTGTATTGGAATGGTATTTAATATGATAATCGGAAAAGTATATTTCATCCACCGATGAAATATTATCTAAGTTTGACTCAGCATAAATTTTAAAAAATGTGGAGAAAAGTGGGTTGAAAAAGTTAAGAAACTAGTGTCCACATAAATTTTATTATTTTTATGGCTAATTTTAAAAATTTGTTGGAAAAAACTGAATTTGAGTAAATGTCGTCAACTTGACTAATTTTTTAACCAGTACTAATAAGTTTCTTGAATTGAAATTTGTTAAAGGTTTGAATCTCTTTTCATTAAATTCTTCTTCATCCACACAATTGCGCTTTTTTCTTTCTCATTAATATACATATTTGAGGATAATTTTTCATGGGTTTTATTTGACTAAAATATGAATATTACGGTTAGCTTCATTAATTCCCTTTTTCCTTATTTACTTTCTTTTACTTGTTTATTTATTTGTTTTGTTGGATCTGAGCAAGCATGATACACGTCAAGAGATGAGAATAGGAAGTAATTAATGGAGTGTGGCTAAATTCATGTTTCATCTTTTATATTTAAAGAGTGTCGAATCATATTAATGCCCTAGTTATTTTGACAGACTTAAGAGCATCCACAATTGTCGGCAATCGACCGACTAGTCGATTCCCGGTGCTGGCTGGTCCGCATACCGAACCATTGCAAGCGGCGAGCGTGGAATCGGCTAGAGAATCGGCGAGTGCTCGCCGATTCCCGGGCACTGGCCGAAGCGCTCGCCGCCATTGTAGACTGACGATCAACGAGGATCGGCCAGCGTAATATTTTTTTTTTTTTCTGAAACACTATATATCCACGATTTGAACGTCATTTTCATTTGCACCGCTTGTTTTAACAAGCTTTCTCTCTCTCTTAATTTATGTACAAGAGCAATAACGCGAAATGAGTAACGCGGGTGGTAGTGGTGGTAGGGATGCCGAGGAGGAGTTCGAACGGCAAGTGTTGGAAGTGTTAGAGGCCTATACGACCCGCGAGGCAGAGCGGCTGTTACAGAGGGTCTTGCAGCCGCCGGTACCTCACGATGAAATCGGCCGCCTCCAGGCACATGCCGACATGCGCTAAGTGGATTCTCATATTCAACTCCAAAATGATTTAATTGAAGAGTTGTGGGCGCGGAGGACTGCACGGTGATAGTTTTTTTGTTTTATGTATTTTTTTATTATGTAATTTTTTTTATTAATGTACTTTTTTTAATTTTAATGAAATTAATGAATTTTTCCGTATATGTGTCGTAAATTTAATTCCCTATTTTGTGTTTAATTCCGTAAATTTAGTTGTTTTTTAATTTTGATTGTTGTGGCTAGCCTATTGCTTGTCCTGATGATATGGCAGGAGGAATTTTAGTGCTGATGATGCGGCAGAGAGAGTTATAGGCTAGCGGCTAACCTATGGCTAGCCTATATGGACGCTCTAATACTAACATTCTAAACTACAAGCACCTATTTCATAAATTTATTTAAATAATTCGACTGAGTTCTTTTTTTCTGCTTTTTTATTGGTGGTGGGAACTTGATTGAGGAGTATATTTAGTATTTCTCCGTTTACAAAATACTAAGTATCTTATTTTATTATTTTGAGATATTTATAATTTAAAATTTTATTTATTTTTTACTATAAATTATAAAGTATAAACATTAGATACATACTCTATAATGAAAGGCCTAATGGATCCGGGTCGAATTTTTGAAAGGCCGTACGGCCCAACAGGAGAACATCAAGGAAATGGAACGGAATGGTGATTTAATTTGTCATGGTCCATAACAAATTATGCTAACTCGCTAAGTGCAGTAATATTAACAGGATTTTTAAATTAATTGACTTAATCTAAAATGATCTATTAGCTATTTAGCCACCACATTTTTAAAAATATTTCGGAAGTTATTTATCCTTCTAAAATTTCTCACACATACAATATTTTTGTCATAGTTAATTAATTTCTAAAATCTCTCAACGAATAATCTCATCATATCTGAAATCATTCGGACATTGTTTACACTTTCAATGACACATGATATACAAAAATGTCAATACAATTATATAACTGTATCAACAAAAAGTACTCCCTCCGTCTCCGATTAAGAGTCACACTTTTCCATTTCGGTATGTCTCCAATTAAGAGTCACACTTCACTTTTACCACAAATAGTAAGTAGGTCACACATTCCACTAACTCAATTCACTCACATTTTATTATAAAACCAATATAAAAAAATGGGTCTCATATTCCACTAACTTTTTCAACCAACTTTTCTTTGCATTTCTTAAAACTCGTGCGCGGTCAAAGTGTGACTCTTAATCGGGGACGGAGGGAGTATAGATTTGGGAACACATGTTCTAGATTTTTGCAAGAGCCCAGTTGAAGATTCACCTGATAAAACATGATTTCCATTCTTTTTAGAAGTCGTTAAAGTGTGTTTCCATAAGAGAAAAAATATTTGGTGTATAATTGAGATTTTTAGCCGGTGAATATCTGTCGACTTAGGGCTACAAATTCTAACCTTTGTTCTCGTTGTCTCCACAACAAAAGTCAAGCCTAGAGTTTTATTATAGAACATCACTATGAGTAAGAGAGAGTGAGAAAGGTTACGAAACTTAGTTTCGTATTTGAATGAGAGATAGCGAAAGAAAGAGCAAGAGCATGAGTATAAAATGCTTCCAAGATCATATGTTCCTAATTTAACCCCTTCCCCCAACGTTTTGTAACAATCAAAATTGATATTCAGTGTAGACTATGATTACATCGAAATAGGTTGATTGACTAATCGATGGTGGGTGTTAGGTACTAAGTTGGTGCTTGCACCATAGTTGGACCATATATGTAAACGTCTATATTTTTTTTTGGTATACTTACTTGTTATAATCAATGACGTATCTAAAAAACAGAATTCATGAAGTTAAATACAATGAAAATGGTCGTTGTTGATGTCAACAAACAGAGACCTCGGTTCAACAGATATCATTGGCAACAGAGCAAAGCTGACACACATTGAAATCGACGTCAATTCTAAAAGCTGAATTGAATGGACTTTTCTCTCATTCATGAGCTAATAGTGGAATCTATCGATCCCAGATTATAGATCCGTCATTCATTAATAAAATGATACCTATCCATACATATGTAACTGTAGTGAGGCAATGTAAAAAATCAATCATGCAATAAAGATTATTATAACTCGGATGTTGCTATTGTCCATTTTTGTACTAAATACAAATAAAACAAGACGAAAATACAAAAGTTAGGTTTGATAAGCATATAAAAATGCCAAAATCGAATACAAAAATATATACTATATTAATTTTATATTTTTTTTCTGATGACGTGTTTAGCACTTAGTTTCCAAATCTAATCTTCTTTCATTTGTCAAATAGCCTAAATTAGATAATATAAATGTCACAATCAGTACAAGTTAGTTTTGTGATTGTTAATTTTCCAATTAAATTTTAAAATAGTAATAATAACGTTTCCAAATTCAATTTAATTAGTCAACCCTCAATCCATCGTCACCGATTAGGCTTGCACGTTTCATGTAAAAACCATCATTACCACTCCCTCCATCCATGAATAGGTGTCTCATTTCTATTCGGCACGAATTTTAAGAAATATTAAGAAAAATTAGTGAAAGAAAGTTAGTGGAATGTGAATCTCAATTATATATATTAGGAATAGTTTTTAATAATATGTGATCGGAATGAGTTAGCGAAATGTGTTATGAACCGAGACTCTTATTTGTGGACGGAACAGAATAGAAAAACGGGATTGTTATTCTTGGACCGAGAAAGTATTAACTAATGGAATTTTATTTTAAATACATTTTGAATACGTAATTAATAAAATTAGCACTGCGTTAATACTACTTAATATCTCTCCTTCCTTCGTTTTCGGCAAATCGCATTCATATTTCTAACCTCTCCTCTTCTCTCTCTCTAAAATTCGGTTTCTCGCCAACAGAAGTTTGAATCAGTGATTCAGTGGTTTGAGGTTTCATTTCAACATCAAAATCGCGAAATCGAATCCACCGATTCGTCAATTCCTCCGCGTGCGCAGCGATCGGGCGGCGCCAATGTCGAGAGTCGCGGCGGCGGAATCGGCGAAGCGGCAGCCGCTGCTGACGGCGACGGCGTCGCCGAGCCAGTGCGGAAGGAGGGGGAGCAGGGTGGGGGAGACGGCGGGGGAGTGCGCGGCGGTGTGCTGCTGCTGCCCCTGCGCAATGGTGCACCTCCTGATCCTCGCCGTGTTCCGCCTCCCGAGGGGGCTGTGGCGGAAGAAGAAGCGGAAGATGCTGCTGAGGAAGAAGAAGCGGCGGAATTCGCTGGAGGCGGCGGCGGACGAGCGGCGGAGATCGGATTCGATCGGCGGCGGCGAGGCGGAGGAAGAGGAGGAGGATCGGGGGAATGAAAACGACGTCGTTGACTGGGATAATGAGGTGTGGGACCGGTTCTACGGCGCTGGGTTTTGGAGGAGCGCGTCGCAGAGACGCGACGAATGAGTAATTTCTGTTACCAATTTTTTTTCTCTTTTTTTTTTTTTTACTTTTTTCTGGTAAATATTTTTTTTTTTGAATTTGGAAGTGTGGAGTTAGGGTTTAAGAATTGGAAATTCAATTTCTTAAATTTGGGGGTAAACATACTTGTAAACAACAAATGGTTTTGTGCTCTTGATTTCTTGAAAAAACAAATCATTAATAAAGATTAAGTTTGCTATCTGTCTATTTGTTGTTGGATTTGAAAGAGAATTCGGTCACATTTCAAATTCCACTTGAGATGGATGCCCAAACGGTAGTTTTCGCAGTGACATGAGTACAAAAGGATGAATCCATCTTCGGGGCAGTGGTAGAAGATTGTCGTCAGCTTTTGAAAGAGGTATTTGGATCCTCTATGAGATTTGTAAGGCGATCAGCGAATCAAGTTGCTCACACGCTTGTTCGGGCATCGGGTTCTATAGCTGATAGCAAGTATTGGTTGAATTACATTCCAATTTTTATTCCCAACGTAGTCGTAATGGATTTGACTTAATAATATATTATATTTGGATAAAAAAAAAATGTAACTACGGATTAATAGTGGTGAATATTCTGTCACATTTGAATTTCTTTAGTAAATATATAATGAAAAATGAATAAAGAAATAGACCCAACAAAACAGTGAAATTGAAATAAATGTTGTCGCAAAAAAGTATATTATGCCACCTTGTGTAGTACATATCCAGAAATGGAACCATCTATTTTTCCTTAAATATCAAAAACTATTTATGTTTAATTTCAAGAACCAATACTTTCAAGTAGTGGAATCAGATATTTTTTGCTGGAAGAGTAAGAATACACTAGTTTTTAATTTTTTAAACTCAATTTACAAAGAAAAAATCAAATATTTGATGCTGGATGTCCAAGCAAGAATACATTAAGTTTTCTTTTTTCAAATCGAATTTCAAATTAAACTCAGTTTATACAACAAAACAAATTCCTTAAAATCATCTTATTTTATCATAGGCTCGTTATATTATTTAAAATTCAAATAGACACAAATTAGACTCAATCCACATAAATTTAAAAAATTTCAAAATTTTACATTTTTATAGCATGAGACAAATTTTCAAATAGAGCTAATTAAATAATATAAGTATTTGCAAAAAATGAAATTTTAATATGAAGTACTCCATATAATATCTCAAGAAAAATTTGAAATTGTTGTATGTGAGTGTGTTTTATTCTAGTAAGTACTATAAAGAGTGGGTCAAAATTAAAAATTTCTTACATTTTGCCTTTTAAAGAATTATGTAACAAAACTAGAAATATTAGTATAATTTACACAATAAAATGCTATGTAATGAGAAAGTACTTCGCATGCGACAAAATGTTTACAAATTTGAATTTAGAAACCAAACACATTGTCCAAATATTATGGATCCTCTGGTTAAATTCTCTTTGGAGATTGGATCATATATAGAAAATTGTTCACGTGTTTACTAAGAGATTTCATTTATTATTTTTTTATAAAAATAATTGGGAAATAATCGATTCGACTATTGACTGTATTTTTGAACTGGAAAGCTCTTTTTACTAATTAATTTGTCGCACCAAAAAGAGACATATGTCTATTTATGTACTATTCAAAATGAGAATTTTAATTTTGCAATAAAATTGTACTCCCGTCATCGATTAAATAACAACACATGTTGATTGTGGACACAATGAATTTATAGTAGTACAATTTTATGTGACATATTTCAAAGCATAAATTGCCTCATATGATAGTTTGTTAAAGTTAAAATAGTTCATTATAACAATATTTTTTTTAAGTTGGCTAAATAGTACTAGTAGTACTAGTACTACTATAACTTTATTTTTCATGATAAATGATGTTATGATACATGTTTTATTTTATGGTATCGATTACATTGATGAAATAAATATGAGAATTTGTTCCGATAGAATCAAATTTAAGAATTAATGAAGTAATTTTTACTTTTATAATTTAAACATCTTCTAAATTTATCTACAATTTTCTTTATTTTTTATTTAATAAATCCTATTGCCGTGCATCGGGCAATTATATATATTTATAACCTAAGATATTAAAAACAATCATTTTACTAATCCTGATCAGAACATAATATACTTCAAATTTAAAGTCAGTATTCACTATTATAGGAGTAGTAAACTAGTACTAATATAAGTCATGTATCACATCACAGTCCACAATTATTGACCAAAAACAAGGAGAAAAACAATTTCCAATTCTAATCAACACACATTAGACAAATTTAATATAATCCAAATTCCACTAGACACTTCTATTAGGTGGATATGAATTTTTGCCATGTCAAAATTCCAACTCTAATAATGAGATATCATAAATTCAAATTATTGTGCAATCTACAACTATATTCTGCTTATTTTCCCAAATTTTGTCCAACTATCTATATCTATATTCTGCTTATTTTCCAAAATTTTATCCAACTATTCACAAGTTTCAAAATCATAATTATAGTCTATAAAATCTCAATAAACGAATGATGGCAATACTAATTAGCCTAAATAATATTTCCTCCGGTTTTTATAGTTGAAGTACTTTTTTTCATATGAAAGAAGTACTTTTTTTCATATGAAATTTTAAAAACGAATGTTCAGTATAGTATGTATTCTAGGTAGTAATAAAATATAGACAAAGTAAAAAAAGAAAAAAATAGAAAATAAAGTAGAAATGTGAATAGAGAGGAGAAAATTAAATGAATGAAAAAATAAATTAATTATTAAGTATTATATAAGTAAATAACTTAATTATAAAAGAATTTTTTAAAATAAAAAAATAACTCAACTATAATGAACGAATGAACGAATGAGTACTAATATCACCACTATTTGTTTATGTTAGGTATTTTGGTGGAAAAATTTCTCAATTTGACTTTGAATGATTCAAATTTAATTACCTTCTAGAAATTGGAAAAAGAAAATGTTAGTTTCAAAATAAATGTGGGCTGCATATTTCCATTTAATAAAAAAAATCTAAAGTGCTTCTTCTGACTAAGATCTCTTTTTTTCTTTTCTTTTTCTTCCACGAATAAAAAAATGTAAAAAAATTACAGCGTCAAGGACACGTGTCATCACTGTAGCAATTTCAATTTCCTCCAAAGATGTGTCTGTGTGTCAGTGTGTGAAGTGTGTTTTTTAGTGGGCTCAGTCATGTCATCAGGTTCACCACCTCCAACAAAGTAAAAGAGTTAAGAAAAAGAAAAAGAAAAAGAAAAAGAAAAAGGGTGGAGATGAAATAATTATTCTCCAGAAACCAACAAAAAGGAAAAGTCCAAAGAATTAATTATTATTTCCTCTCATTCTTCTCCATCATTCTCAATCCTTTCCCCAAATTCCCTCATTCAGGTATGGCCTTTTCTCCTCTTGCCTTCTTATTTTTCTTCTTCAATCACTGTTAGATTTGATCTGCTTCTGTGTTTGAGCAATTTGTTGAGGATTATCATTTACAATAAACCCAGAAAAGGCCAAGTCTTTCAATTTATTTATTGATTTTGATTGTTATTCATGTGAAATTGATGTGATTTTGTAACCTGTGGTGTCTCTTTCATCTGTGTCTGAAATTTATTGATTTTGGGTGTTTTCAATTCAGTGTTTTGGATGGGAAAAGAAGCCCTTTTTGTGTTTATGTGTAGTTTTTTTGGTGTGTTTATGAACGATTGGGACTTATACATGGAAGAAGAGAATCAAGATTTGTTAAAGATTCAATTTTTATTTGTTGACGGATTTTTATTTTTGGATAATTGGGAGGTTTTATGGCTAGGTGTAAAGATGCTCTGGATTTGGTTGGCTATTGTTTGACTGGGTTATGTGTGGAGTAGAATTCAAGATTTTGCAGTTTTTTTTGTGTGCCTTGTAGCATGAAATTTGGTATGTAGGAGTTATTGGTCTTTTGCTCGAGCGTAGGTGTTTATTGATTGCGAAAGTCGAAGCTTCAGACACGATAAGTCTCTTCAATTTCGCAATATTGTCGAATTTTTGTATTGTTTGGTTGTTTTGGATTCCCTTTCCCTTATGCCATCTAAATTTGCCCTCTTCTTGGCTGAATTTTATGACAATCCCTTTTCTGTTTTTTGTAGCTAGCGAAAGTCGAAGCTTTAGACACAATAAGTCTCTTCAATTTCGCAATGTTGTCGAATTTTTGTATAGTTTGGTTGTTTTGGATTCCCTTTCCCTTATGTCATCTAAATTTGGCCCTTCTTGACTGAATTTTATGATAATCCTTTGTTTTATTTCATTATTGAAATCGTCACATCGTATAACTACATTTGTTGACCACATCTTAGTTTCCCTCTGGAATTGCTGTGATTAAAAGCCCAGATATCCGATGAAAGATCACTAGTACATTTTTTCATGCATTTTGATATCTAAGTATGTTTGTGATTGAGTGATGATTCAAATTCTCAATTGTAGATTTTTGTGCATAGATGTATGTTTGCCTTACTGTTAAATCACAATCTACATCCGTAACAGGATGGAAGAGGAAAATGTGTCCGAGAAAGGTCTGACCTCGGCCGCAGCTTTTGTGGAAGGAGGAATTCAAGATGCGTGCGACGATTCATGTAGTATATGCCTTGAAGCTTTCAGTGACAGTGATCCTTCCACTGTATGTGCAAGTGTTATCTTATCTATGTGATCGTTATGGACTCGACCTTATTGACGACTGTTTCAAATATTTTTCTTTTAGGTGACTACTTGCAAGCATGAGTTTCATCTTCAATGCATTCTTGAATGGTACAAATCTTCCCTCCCCCGTTCCCCTAACGCTATATAAGCATAATATTCAAATCATGAATCAAAACCAGTCATTAAATCGAAACAAATCTACAGGTGCCAGAGGAGCTCACAGTGTCCGATGTGCTGGCAGTCGATCGGTTTGAAGGATCCAAGCAGGTATATAATTCGTATTTCCATTTCAAGATATTGAATCTTATCCTATCCGGGCTCTTACTGTCCGACTGCTTTGGCAGCCAGGAGTTGCTCGAAGGTGTGGAGCACGAGAGAAATATTCGAATGAATCCTCCTAGAAACGCCACTATTTTCCACCATCCAACTCTAGGGGACTTCGAGCTACAACATGTTAGTCGTCCTTGGCTTATTGCTTTCTCCGCTTTCGTCATTTTGTTTGTCGTTCATTAGATCTTCCGTTGCAGTTGCCGGTGAGTGCAAGTGAATCTGAACTCGAGGAACGAATTATACAGCACTTGGCTGCTGCCGCAGCTATGGGGAGGGCTCGTCACTTTGCTAGGAGGGAAGGTCAGCGGAACAGGTCTTCCGCACAAGGCCGTCCTCAATTCGTGGTTTTCTCAACTCACCCGAACGATGCTTCCACTGCCTCACCTGCTGCTCAAAGAGAAGGCGGCTTTCCTCCTTCGGTCATGATAGCTGGCCCCAACTCTCCTTTTATTACCGCTGAAGATTCCGACCAGTTCGTTCCTCGGATTTTGTCTGCTCAAGCTAATGCGCATATGGCCACTGGATCCGCCTCAAACGCTTCTCCTACTGCTGCAAGCCGGCCATCGAGCACTAGGTACTTTCTATCGCTCTTTCCGAGCTGCTCTATCCCTAAATAGATCAAATATAGAGGGGTTATGACCCGTCATTCATCTGTCTTGTAGGTCTCCACCGGGTAGTCAAGATCGAGCCGGACCATCAGATCTCCATTCCTTCTCCGAAACTCTCAAACCCCGCTTTAGCATATTGTCGACGAGGTATAATGGAAGATTCTGCTATATTAATTACTCGAAAACAGAAGGATTTAACTGTATATATTCCAGATACAAAGAGTCGATAACGAAGACCACGAGGGGTTGGAAGGAGAAACTGTTCACTCGCAACAGCCAAACTCCCGAACAGCAGCCTACACCTGAAGCTCGTCGTGAGACTAGCCAAGGTATTGCCACTGTATCTAACATGATGGGTCATCTTGAAGTATCCGAAGACAGTAGAACTACATTGTCGAGAAATATTGGTGACGGCTCGAATCAAGTCCCTACCAGCCAGCCACCCACCGAGGCGCAGGCTCCGTGTGCTGCTGCTGGTTCTGCATCGAACTAAACTTCACATTGTTGGTAAGTATCAACTGGATTTATCAAATTTGAAGAACACGAAGCCGCTGCTGATCTTGTGTGGTTTTGGTTGTGGTATCAGGTGAACTACGTTGCAGCTTGCTTCGTCTTGAAAGGAATAAACGGAAGCGATCCCCCTTTTCGCGACCAAGTATGTAAATGATACATTAGCTCTTAGTTACTAGGAATGCATGTTTAGTACAACATTGATCCGAAAGAAACACAACTGGCAGTAAGAAACACGCGAATTCTGCATGCTGTGTCGAATAATTTTATCGCGCTTTTGCCTTTGATTATGAACGTGGTCTGGGACAGGGAGATTTATTGCCGAATGCCAACCACTTGGATTGGCGATTCGGGCTGCTGCATTGCCAACGGGTATGCTATGCTGAGATGCGTGCCCTGCATTTGTACTTGCTCGTTTTGCTGAAATGTTCGGTCTCCAGTAGAACGAGCGCTGGATTTTCAGCGAAACGAGCACGATTATACAGTGTTTCGACCTTTCTGGATTAAGGAGGTCGGGATGATTTGAGATTAGTTTAATTTTCAAGATGCAAAAATTGGCCTCTAATATTCCCTATTTCGTTTCTAATATTTTTCTTTCTTTCCCTCTGGTTATGAGATTTTCTATTTTGTAATTTTATTAGATAAATCCTACTACTATATTAGTGACTGTTTTTATTTAAAATCTTACTCCGTATTCTAGTACTGTAAGAATGGATTTTTGTGTTGTTGAAGTTATTGCAAAACAAAACATCCACAGTTCACAAATTAATAAAATGAAAAGAAAATAAAGATGAATTGTAAATTACGTTGTCCAACCAGAAAAAGAGAACGCACCTCAATATTTAAAGAGAAATAAGATGAACTGTAAATTACACTGTCCACTCGTTTTATAATCTGTCATTATTTACTAATATCTTGGACAAAAACTAAAAGGGGATGCACTTCAATAATTAAAATAAACAAACAAATGACATTTTGTGATTATTATCTGTTTCTCATTCAAAGCCTCTTTTCTAAAATCAAGAGTATGCTGACATAAATATCAGAATCATTATTCTAAATTTCTAATTAAGATCAGCTGTCAGCCTGTCACATGACAATAACAAGAAGTAGCCCGAATTCGATCTTTTATCGATAAATTGAATTAAAAAGCTCGAAAACACAGAGGAAGAAACGAGATAAACAATATCCATAGACAATTCGATCTATGAGAAAGCAGCACACTAGTACTAAATGCGAAGACGAATGATGTACAACATCATTATTAAGTCGAGATCTCTTCTTATTCAGAGGGGCCAAATTCAAGAATCTCATCAAGTTCTCTTCTGCAACCACTCATTGAATTTAACCTGTGCTCCCACTGTATCCAGCCGATATAACTGGTACCAGTGGTTGGCAGCCTCAGCTCCCAAGGTGAACCCGACTACGGCTCCAAAAGCAAAAGACAGTACGGTACCTGCCACACGAATCAGTTTTATGAGATATTCATGTGTTTGGAGAAAGACAAGTCCACTCATTGCAAATTTCATCCAGAATCATCAACCAAGAAAAAATGGATTTATATAGTGTAAAGAATATTAGAGTTGGTTAAGAGTTATGTGGAGGAATATCACTGAGTGACATACCGATCGTGGAAAAAAAATACTTACTGAAGTCTAAACAAATATCTAGCACAAATAGCAGAAGGGAAAGAGCATTGGCACACATAAAACCAGAACATACCATGAGGACTCTTTGACCACCTCCAAGCATTTCCACCAGTAGTAATTGCTCCAACTGCAGCACCTACATAAGCAAAGTTAGCTGCTTCATCTGCAGCCTTGAGCTGCAACACGAGGTAAACAAGAGACAAGAAATCAGTATCAAGAGATAGCCTAGCTATATTATCCTATTGAAAGACTAAAAAACCAGTGGATAGTTAGTAAGACCAAGATACACAAAGGATTAGTAATGGAGATTCTAAAACTATCCATCTAGGATATTTTTGTTGTACATAAACAATTCGAATTGGGGCTTTTAGTTTAAGTTAGAAGAAATTACTACTACATTAAAAAGCACTCCCCATAATTTTGACCAATCAAGTGGAGTAAATAACTATCAAAACGAATAAATCTTTCAAGTGCTTTTTATAATGCAGGTGATAGTTTGTGTAATGCCTAAACTCTTTCCTTCTCCGATTTTTTTTTACGAATACGCTTTGTGATGCACAAGTATGGTTCTTTAATCCTCCGAGCTACAAGCCCCACCCCCTTCTCCACCGGATCTGTTCCACGGAGTACCCTCAAAAAATTCATTTATCAAGCCTGGAACCCTAAATCTTGGGAGCAAAAATCCAGAACTGCAGCTATATCAATATCAATATCCATAAAGCGCCTAAATGCCAGCCAAAAATTCAAATAATTCCAGATATCATGAAATGAGAAATTTCAATTCCCAAATAATACAAGCAAGCAGCACAAGGAGCAATCAATCCACATAAGCTCAAATAGCATTCACAACCAAACTTCGACCTAATCTAACACACTTCTGAGAAATGGTAGCTGCCTCATTCGCATTTCACAACCACCAATCTCCTGGATAAAGCGATAAAAACATCGAGAAAACACATGGAAAAACATGTAAATAGAAATCAACCAGTAAAATTCCCCAATCAAAATCAATTAAACATATCACAACACGAAGCCACAAAACGAGTTCAATTTCTCATAATTAATTGTGAGATGAATCAGAACATACCACAGGTCCGTGGACGGGATCGGAAGCGATGAATTGCTGGACGGCGGCGCTATTCCGATTGGGCAAAGGTCTATCGGGATTGAGAATTTTGGAGTAATCGTCGAGATGAAAACTCTTCTTCACGGAATGCCATAAACCTCTCCCTGATTCCTCGATTTCGCTCATTTTTCCTCTTCGCTGAAGCGATTGATTTGATTTTCGAGGGTTTTCAGTTCTTCGACTCCAATAAATTCCCTTTCTTTATAGTGATAGATATATTAGTTTTATTTCTTACTCCATTAATTTGCCATTAAAAAATTTACAGTGTTTGGACCGAAAAATTACAATACCACGAAAATAGTAGAAACTCCAAAAAAAAAAAAAAAATTAACCAGATAATATAATAAATATATGAAATAAAAATCTATATACTACTCCTACAACGCAACAATATCTTATTAAACGCGTTAGCTACAGCACTGCACTGGTCGATACGGCAGTGCCTAGTATCCATCGTTTACGGCTAGGTACTTATAAAATTAAGAGTGAACTACGCGAATAGTTCCTGATCTTATCGAAAAATGCACCAATGGTCCTTAAACAATTATTATAGCCTATTTGGCCCTAAAAATTACTACATTTTTGGTACTTGTCGGTCTTTTATACCCTTATGCATTTGAAAAATGTCCTAAATGCCATGAAGAGTATTTTCGGTACCTGGAAATTACAATTTTGGTACCTCTTCAATCATGTAATTATTTTGGACATACATAAAAGTACCTTTTACAACAAAAATATTTTCTTTTGACTTAATTCACTTAAATTTTTTGAATAATTACTTGAATAATGTATAGATTAAGCTTTATAATGAAAAAAAATACTATAGCTCATTTATTTTTTAGTAAAAAAATGTTACTTGCAAGAGTTCGCTATACTATATTTTAATTAACGTAATTAAAATATTTATTATGTAGTTCATTTTTATTATATTTTTTAGTAAATTTCAGTTATTATATTTAAAAAATATTCTTCACTATACTATATTTTGATTAACGTAATTAAAATATTTATTTTTCACTTAAGTACAGTACCATTTAAATATTTAAGTAATATTTTTTAAATAAAAAATTACTATAATTCACTATAATATTTTTTCTTCTTAAATTTGAAAAATTTTAGTAAAATTTTTAAGTAAAAATAAATCCCACGAAGAATTTTCTATAATTCACTTTAATAATTATATTTAAAAATATTACTATAAAATATAATATTTTCTTTGCAAATATATAGATTAATTTGTATAAAAAATAATATTTAATTTTAAAAATAAATTAAACATAATTAAATAAAGCATCAAATAATAAAGCATCAAATATTATAAAAGAAAATGGTGATGGAAGAAAAAATGAAAAAAAATAAAAGGAAAGAAAGGTCCAAAATGCCCCAGAACTTTAAATATTCACACTTGTAGTACTTAGGGTTAGTTTTGTCTTATCATACCAAAAATGATATAAAAAAATTTTAGGGACCATTGGTGCATTTTTAGACAAGATCAGGGACTATTAGTGTAGTTCACTCCAAAATTAAAACACTTCACAACTTCGATGCTACTACTTTTTACTTTATTCGTTCGCTATTATTTGTCATAATTTTTTTTGTCATTCCGCTAATATTTGTTACAACTACCGTAGCTAATTTTTGTAATGAATCTCAGAAGCCAATAAATAATTAATTTCATTCACATTTTATTATAGAACTAAGTATAAAAAATATGACTCACATTATATTAGTTTTCTCCATTTACTTTCCTCTGTATTTCAACAAACTATACCAAAAAAAAAAAAGTAAAGTTCCCACCCATAAGATATACTCCATACAAGTACTAGTAAATAAAAAATCAATCAAAAATATAATCTCATGAACAAGAAATCAAGACTTTTATTCCATTGCAATAATCAAAACATTACAAACAATTATAGCAAAAACATCAATAACATAACAGACCAATAGTAAAAAGACCTTTTCAACAATACATCAACTTATTTACTACTAGTTCGCCGACTTTGTTTACAGGTCGTCCCAAAATACAAAAATATATATAAATAATATAAATCCCGACTCTTCAGATCACCATTAAGATTAGCAGAGTGGCATATCCGGTGGCGGCGGCAACATCTTCTCGTCGAGCCCCGGCCCGTCTTTCACAATGAAGACCATCCCCATTCCCCAACTCACGTGTCGCTCGAAATGGCAGTGCATGAACCACACCCCTATAAACACATCACTCATTCAATCAATCACTAATCAATAATTAATCATAACTAATTAATCAAATCATAAGCAAAAATAATTAACACTGTCTCACTTTTCATTTTAATTTATTCCACTAAAATATCACATTTTCATTTTTAAAATAAAAATTATATTCCTCTCTGCTCAACACATAAAATAAAATCTCCTAAAATCCAGTGTCATCCCATAAATATGATATCTTTCGTAAGACGAAGGGAGTAAGAACACAAACCTGGATTATTAGCCTTAAACCTAATAGCAGTCCATCCATTTCTCGGCACAGCGATGGTCTCCATCAAAGGCGGGTCGACGAGGTTGTAGTTGAGCGGATCCCGGGTCCAGTTGAAGTTCCCGAACCCGGACCCGACTACGTAGAAGCTGTATCCGTGCAGATGCATGGGGTGGCCTATTCCTCCAACGAAACTTGTGCCTTGGAACACGAGCTCCACGGTGGCGTTGAAGTCGAGAACGTTGACGGAAGTTCCATTCTGCGGCCGTAACAGAGGGCTAGTTAAGTTCCAATCTCCGGTGTAGTTGAAGGGGAAAGGCGGGTTGTCTGGGAAATCAGTGGTGTAAACGCCGTTGATGTTTCCATAATAAGCTTGAAGAAAGTCTGTCCTCGGCAGCTGGAGCGTCACGTTGTTGACGCTCGCCAGCAGCCTCTCCGAGTTCGGCCCTGCGCAGGAATCGTTCGCGCAGGGCCGGAGATTCATGGAGAGGGTGAAGAAGAGGGTGTCGGTAACGTTCTTGGGGACGTCGACCGGGTATTTCTGGCTTGCTAGGCTTCTTAATTGGGTGGTGAAGTTGTGGGACGCGGCGGTGCTGTCGAAAGGCGGGAACGAGGGGAAGGCCGGGGAGGCGGGAGGGGTGTAGTTGCCGGCGTACTCGAGGATGGCAGTGGTGTTGGTGCTGTCGAAGTTCGTGCCGGTGGCGTAGGCTCTTGAGGCCATGTAGTAGTGGCTTGGGGGCTGGTTGGCGACGAGGAGGAGGTCGATGGTCTGGCCGGGGGATATCGCGATGTAGTCGCTCGTCAGGGGCTTCGTGTAGGCGGCGTCAGTGCCGACCACGGTGACGTTGTGGTTGGCTATTTTGAAGAACATGATGTTGTTCATTACTGCGTTTACGATGCGCAGGAGGTAGGTCTTTCCGCTCTCCACCTTCAACCTGAATATATCTGCACCCGACATTTTATATTGGCGTGTGAAAGTAGACCAAATAAAAGAACTCATCCCGAAAGATTAGAGACAGGGACGGATCCATATGAGGATCACAAGGGGCAATTGCCCCTACTGAAAAAAATTATTTATACTATTTTGATCATTAATTTTTAAATTTTTTTGAAATATCCTCTATATATGCCCCTTCTCTACTTCTTAAAATATCTTTATATATATTTTTGCCCTATTTGTATGGAATTCCGGGCTCCGTCCCTAATTAGAGATAGCTTATTTAGTCTATCAACAAACACAGTTGATGTGGGACAAGTTGCTTTGCACTGAAATTCGCAAATGGGAATCCACCTTGTTTCGAGCATGGATGCAAGTCCCCAGGTTGGCCATTGATGAGAAAAGAATCCGAAACTTCTGGATCGCCTCCACTAGCAAGGAACTCCTCCATAATTTCTTGTACATCCCGATTAAACCAATCTCCTGCAATATGCATTCCAAATTCATAATTAGGTCAGATCAAGTTTCCTTGCACCGAAGTCCGTAACAGAGCGCATACAAACCTAGTAAGATGGGAACTTCATGATAAGGCTTGCGAAAAGGATAACTCTCTCCCCTCGGGGGCAGAATAATGAGCGCGCCATAAACAGAATTGCGAGACCAATCACTATGTGCGTGCCACCACAATGTACCTTCCTCGTCCGACAACACAATCCGTTGGTTGAACCTCGTGCCAGGGCTAATAGGGCATTGTGTCACGAACTCTGGCCCATCCGACCATGGATATCTCGGCATTTTCACTCCATGCCTATAATATATATAAAAAAAATCAATACTAGCAAAACATTGAACGGTGTAACATGTTATGAACAAAGTATAGTAATTACTAAATAAGTACTCCATTATTTACCAGTGGATGGTTATATTATGGTCCGCACTATTAATGACAACCACGTTGACCAAATCTCCCCTTCTAGCATATATAGTCGGCCCCGGGAACTGTCCGTTTATCGTTAGCATGGTCTTGTTTGTGCAAAGTCTAGAGTGTGCAGAGTTTGTCAGCTGCAACAAGTTAAGTAGAGTTTGATCACCTTGAAATTAAATCACTATTACTAAAAAATATAATTATGTTTTCTTAGTAGTACTTACTTCAAACGTATAGTTACGAACTAGACCATGGCTCGGCTTTACTCCTCCGAGCAGAACAATACCTATGAAACAAAGGAACAAAAGCATTGAAGTCGACAACATTTCTCCTTTACTTTTCTTGATGTTGTAATTGTTTTTGTGTGTTTGAATTTTTTCTTGTGTTTATTGAGATTGGAAGGAAATTGTGGTGGGTATTTATAAGGTGGCTCTAGGTTACATAATCTGAATTTTTCTTAACAAAACAAAAGCTAATGATGAGTCGTCGCTGTGGATAGACCATTTTTGCATGGACTAATGTCTATATATTAGTAGTATTATTCAACTTAATGTGAACTGTGAAAAACATCAATTGGATCAAATTAGGGTTTGCCATGTAATTTTAAAAATCAGCTAAAAAAATCATGAACTTTGAATTTATTCGTATTTATTCAATGAAAATGATGTTTTTCAAACAAACGACGTCATTTTCTTTATGAATAGATGATATCGTTTAACTACAGTTGCTGGCATTCATGATTCAGGTATTATCACAACTGTCATAAAAAATAAAGAAAATTATTATCTTACAATGATATTTTCTAAACTTCCTAATCACATTATTGTTGTTTTATATTTTTAACTTAATTCGGAATGGAATACAAATTCTAATGAACTTCATAATATATTATTATTGAGATGACAAGTAGTGAACGAAAAATCAAATTCGTATCAAATTGCCACTAGCAATTTAAATCCGAGAGTGAGTCAGTTGGAAGATTTACATAGAAATCAAAAGATCTTGTACAATTTGAGAGAGGGAGACCATTTAAATATTTGATTGTTTGTTCACTACTTTGTCATCTCAATATAGTATTTCCTCCGTCCACGAAAAGTAGTTCTATTTTGCCATTTAGGATATTCACAAAAACTAGTCTGATTTCTAAAACTGGAAAGTTTACCTTTCATAGTATTTTATCCATTTTTTCTCCGTCCTCTCTTATTTTACCCACTTTTTATCCTCACCTCTCTTTTTTTATTCATTTTTTTCATTTACTCTCTTATCTTATCAATTTCTCATTAAAACCCGTGACATCCACAATGAGACTATATTTTTAGGACAGAAAGAGTACTATTTTATTTTATTTTATTTACTTGAATATAAAGGTATCCATTTATACAATAAACGACTATAATTTGTACTTCTTTAAGAATTAAAATTATAATATAAAATGTAGGAAGTTTAGAAAATACTATTTTAAGTTATTCAATTTCCTTTAGAAAAGATATTAATCTTTGATTCTAGAGTATTCAATTTCTTTTGTTTTCTATTTTTTAAAAGGAGACTTGAGCGGAATAAAGAAGGAATTGTAAATGACCCAAGGAATGGTACGAGACTCGTCCATCCTTAATCAATCAACTGCCTTACCCATTGAGGTGCATGTCTACAAGTCAGCGCGGGGATTAGTCACTGAGCCCGCCGGTGGACACCCTTGGTAATTACCAAAAAAAGAAGGGGTTGTAAATAGTTTATAAAACATAAATATATAATATTATGGGGCATTTTAATTGTTATTTAGAATCAAATTATTATTTAAATTGAATTAAACTACAAATTATATAAAGTACTACAAAGTTTGGTATTCATTTTGAAACAAATCAAATTTTTATAACAAGTTTAATATAAACACTATAGTTTAGTATACCATTTATGAAATTAAGTACGTACTCCTACATTTCTTGTTGGAGAATATGTTAGTTATTTCTTCTTCTTTTTTTTGTATTTGTTCCCATTTGTGTCTAAGTTGTTCCATCATTCATGTGAATGAATGTATGATTGTGGCAAACGAGTAGAGCTAATTTTGTTTTTATTATTTGTTTATTCTTAACATGAACTTAATCATTAACTACACCAAGGATATGATGGAATATGTTTCCATTTATGGTGTGATTAGAGATTTTATTGGTTTTGAGTCGTGCATTAATTTAATGTGTTGTAATGCCACCATTATAATTTATCATAGTATTTCTTGTGAGAAGAATTCGAAAACTAATCGATAATTGGTTATGAATCTGTCGTAAAAAAATGTTTCACATTTTTATTAAAAGAAAGAACACTATATATATTATTTTACACTTATTGAATTTAATTGATGGAGAGAGAGTTTTTTAGACAAACGATTTTTTGAAATAAGAAAATCATTAAATCGTGTTGACGAGTAGGTATATGGCGTGACAGCAGGTAGCTAGGCTGGTAACGATAATTCCTCTATTAATATACTACTACGATTATAATTCAACTAATCTAATCCTTGCAAACAAAAAATGATAAGCACATGTTTACTATCTTGTAGTAAGAAAGTTCCATTGCATGATTCTATTTACAGAGACATGATTAACTAATTGTCAATCTAAACAATTAGTAGTTTGAAAAAGAAAAAAAGAAGTGAACAGCGTTATATGTTAACGCGTTTTAGTATTATTGCTCTTACCAGATTAATTCACCGATGCTTCCTTTTTGCGTTCTTATTTTAATTTTGCATGGCATGGATAAAGACGTTTTTTAAAGCGTAGGTGATATATTTAGCAACGCAACCTAGCGTCTTTAACTGAATAAAAAAGCGTCTTTATCTGTAATTTTTTTTTAGCGTAATGATAATATTAACGAGCACTAATGCAATCCAAATTCAATAAAATAAGAAACGGAATATTATTAAAGTGTAGATATTTTAATTGTATTGCTTCTCGATTAGTCACTATTCCCTCAGTTCATACTTAATTATTTATTTTTTCTATCTTATTTCAAGTATCACTTTCATTTTCTTCATATGCATTATGTTTCTTTTTTCCTTTAATACTAATTATTTTATGCTTTATCGAAGTTGATGATCACTTATTATAGTATAAATCTACGATGAAAGTTGATAATTTTAAAAGTAGGGTGTAGATTATTTAAAAAAAATTGAGTTGTCAAATAAATACTCCTATTAGTTTTGATTTATTATATATATATTAGTGTAGTTTTTATAATAAATAATTTATTGATGAGATGATACAGTAAAGTATATAGTACTATTATGATTGTTGATTTTTTTTTTTAAATTAACTCCGATAAGAAGGAGGAAATTGAATTCTTTTTAAAAAAAAAAATGAACTCCTATATGAAAGAGCAAATTATAATTGATGTCAAGAGAGTTTGAACTTGACACCTCGTACAATAATGTCTAAATTCTTTGGCGCTAGGACAAAGACAGGACAATGGCTCAATGGCTCTGGACTATTAAGATTTTTGAATTCAGCGAAACATCAATTGCTCATTTTGAAAATCATATACTGACCATGTGGGCTACAAAATCTTAATCAAAGCAAGACAATAATCAAGGAAAGAGCTCTATTTAATTTTTGTATTATCTTCTATTTCAAATTCTACATGATATCGAAAATGTTAGGGAGATTCAATATAGAGAACAGAAAAACGGATATCTGAAAGTCGTGCAAAACACTTTCAGATCAAATCAATTTCGGTGGTTCTACCAAAGTTATTTGATCGGATAAAATTCAGAGAATACAGAACCTTCTTATGTGTATTCGAGATAATGAACCAGAAGACTTGATCGGATTTTGAAGAAGATGAACCGATGCAGCTGTTGACGAAACAGTGCATCCATTGGGATTTAACTGAAAATAACTGATTTTCAAAAAAAGTTTCGAATTGCAAATTAGTCCTTCGATTTTCAGAAATTACATTTTCGGATGAATTTCTGAAACAGCAACTTCGTTGGAAATAAAAATTTTCCAAGCTGACCTGGACTCCGCCAGGGGCTGCCGCCCCTTGGACCCCGCTACCCGGGGGCGCTGCCCCCGGACCCCCGTTCATCTGTTTAGGGGCTTCGCCCCTAACATCATAATGAATTCAAATAAGCGTGCACTCCGCACCTACATACTTAAATGATGTATCATTATAACAATAACCGATCAATTAAGTTAATCCAATTACACTAAAATATCCAACAGAAAAGAAAAGAGCTTCTTGAAACAAATCTAAACTTTCCCTAAAAAATGAAAAGCTCTTTGATCTATATCTGAATAATGCAACAACTCTTTGAAATTGAAATGAGTCTAAATTTTCAATAGAGATTGAAGAACTTCTAAATAAGATTATAAGCTATTTATGATGTTTAAGATGGTTGCAAGCTAAGTATTGGAACTTCAAATACTCATATTTATGTGTGAATGCTGGAAAGAAGATACTATCAATTATATTATGTGTGAATGTTGGAAAGAAGATGCTATCAATTAAATTAAAGGCAATAAACACAACTTTATGAGGAAGTGTTGAAAACACGATGTGAAATAACCACCAGTTTTGCGACGTCTTTTGGCACCAATATTATGCACAAATAATACATTAAGGGGGTGTTCGGTTGGCAAGACTAAATCTCATAATTAAATATGTATCATGTTTGGTTCATAAGATTGACCCCCTCAACTTAATCCTAGATGGATAGTCTCATGATAATTAATCATAGCCTCCCCCTCCAACTAAAATAATCATATAACTTAACTCTAGATGAATAGTTTCATGATAATTAGTCATGGCAACCGAACGCCACCTAAGTCACCAACCGATTAGGTAATTCACGTGTACATTTATTTTAATAAAAAAATAACATTTGCTGACAGACTAATGTGCGTAAATGATTTTTTATTGAATGAATTAATTTCTTTATATGAGGCTTGTGGGCTGTGGCATATGTCATTGGGTTTATTTACCACATTTGGGTTGCTGACTTATGGCCCATATCGGAGTTGGGCTTTCAAAAGAAAACAGAGGAATTAATTAATTAATTAATTAAATTTAGGGCTGAAGAAACTAGTAAAGTATTAAATAAATTAACAATAATTTTTTTCTGCTAATCCCGTCACAATTGATTCAAATCAATAATTCAACATATTTTATGTCACTATTTAATGAGGATTTCTCATTTGTTTTGTGACCAATTTGAACCTCCAAATTATTGATTGAAGAGAATGTAATGTTATTATTGATTGAAGAGAATGTAATGTTAGTGAATTGAAAGCATCTTAATATTTTAGACTCCTATAGAGAAAGAATTGAAGAGAATGTATTACTCTCTCCCGTTCCATGACAAGAATTCTATTTTGTCATTTTAATTCATCCTACAATAATAATCCTGTTTTTTATTAAAAATAATAGTAAGTCTCACGTTCCACCAACTTATTACACTCACATTTAATCATAAAATTAATATATATATAAATAAGACTCATACGGGGACAGAAGAAATAGTACTAATTTAAATATTAGTGATTTGAAGGCATCTTATGAATGATATTATAGTACTAGTATTTTAAATTCCTAAATTAAACACATCTGCCAAATGAACTAACCGATGACTTTCTATCTTTATTAAAGGGTAAATGTTTTACCAACTAAACTATATCCATCAAATCCCATTTTTGTTCTCAAAGTCGATTATTTGAACATTATAAATAGAACTAAAAATAGGAAATAAAATTTCAATCCCTTACTTGAATCCGGTTTGTGATTTCATCGTAACAAAAAAAAAAAGAATCAGGCAAGGTAGTATTCCAAGAAAAAAGACATTTTCCACATAAGGAAACATAACCTCAATTTCGTACAACTTGGTATTTACCAAAAATAAACACTACAATTAAACTGTCAAATAGAACACTGCTTCATAAACACTAAACCTCTCCCAAGCAAAGCAAAGATGAAAGACCATCATCTACCTACTCCGGCGGCCATCACTCGTGAAACGAACCAAAACGGAAGCCCTGGGAGAACGGCCTGTTTCACGGCTCTCATCTCTTTCTCTTCGAGGCAGATCCAGAGCCCCGACCGCCCCCTCTACCTGCAGGCGCCTTTTTGCTGCTTGAACTTGCAGAACCCTTTAACTCCATTTGCACTTTAATGGCTGGAGAAAGCACCGAATGACTCGGTCAAGGAATGTGATAATTGTATGCCCGTATCGATTTAAACACCATGGAAGAAAGACATGTACGACCAACCTTTTGAATTTAGAGACTGCAGTTCTGATTGTAGCTTCTGCTGCTTCTCTGGATCAGCCAAGTCATCCTCTGAAACGTGCAACGGGTAGAAAAAACCTTGGTTATTACCACGCTCGTACAATAACCTCAAAATATGTTGCAAAAAGAAATATCTACATACCTTGGTCTTCAGCATCTGAGAGGTTTTCTTCTTCATTTTCAGCGTTTTCTGGTAAAGATTCATCAACGGGTTCTAGCATTGCTGCAACCCGTTTCTTTGGTGCCTTTTTCATCCCGGGGAGTGTGATTAAATCAGCAGTCTTAATAATACGTGATGAGCTGCCTTTATTGTAAGCCTTTGTCAGGGCAGCTTTTACAGCAGGCAGTACACCATCCAATGGACTCGGATGCCCCTAAATCATATAGAAAGCAAGTCGGTTCATGAAAACTTTTAACAAAATTTTATGGGATGAGATCGTAAGATTTATCAATGTATAAGAGGTATATCTGACGCACTTTAAATTTAGAAAGCTCCACGATTGTATCAAAATCTTCCATGCCAACTGAGTACAATTCCATGAACTCGACAACCTTCTCAACAGCTTCATCCTGGCAAGTTATTCCATAAAATCATGCAAGTTCCGCACAACAAAGAAAGGTCTTGAACACAGAACAAAAAGGGAACAAAACACCAACCTTGGGTAGCTTCTTTAAAGGTTCAGTCAGCCGTTTCGAAAGAAGTGTTAGGTAGTCAAGTCGCAATGTTGACCTATAATGGTTTTGAACGAAGCAGATAGGAAGGAGCATAGATAGACAAACCATAAGAGCTAGTTTCACAAAAAATGACTGACGGAAGTCACAAACGGATAAAAACTACAGTCAAAGAACAACAAGAATCCAACAACGGACCTTCCTAAGTTTGATTCGCGAGAAGCAAGAAGATGAACATGAAGGTCCTCCAAAAGTCTGTTATTCTTCCCCATAGTAGAATTCTTCCCTAACCATCCACCAAATCTATTGAAATTGCGTTCCCCCTGTAAAAGTTCAAAACAACTTCTAATAACTTTAAATAGCCACGAGTTCTATCAACTTATAAAATAACTCACAAACAACATTCAAAACTCACAGTTTTTATGACCTTGGGCTCTCTCTAGTTTTCTTTTAAAGTTAATAGATACACTATCAAATTCTAAATTTCGATAATCATTGCCAAGAATAACATCCTGATCCAACACAAATGAGATGAGCAGAATTGTCCACACAAGTTTTCTGCAGACTCCATTGATTCAATTGTGCATGAATACACCAAAAACCTTTTGATGTGTGAACTAAGTTATATTTAGTCTAAAATTGTAAACTGATGGAGGTGTTTCCAAAGTTGATTAACCATTATGCTATCCCTCCATCTAATAAATGGCCATGATAACACTTAGTATATTTGCATCAATTACCTGCTCAAGTGTCTCTCTTTGTCCATGCAATAGGGCTGCACTGTTTCAGAGCATCATGCATAGCATCAGTTACATCAATAACAAAAACTAACCACTTTAAGTTGGAGCAGAACTTACGGAGTGATGCAAGATGCAATACAACCAGCCTGAGAGAGTTGCCACTGCCGGTACCTCCGTATCTGGACATTAATAATATCACCATTCCCAATGGACTCTGCAGCCCGAGCAATGAAGTTCAGCCTTTTCATACCATTGTCATCTTTACCGACAGAATTTGGCCTATAATTGATATAGTTCTCCTGAAATCAAGACCACAATGTGCAAGATGCTCAAATGAATATAACAATATCCCTTTTGTTGAGTGAACATAATGAGGACCATCCCTACCAGTCCTCCAAAAGAGTTGCCGATAACAGACTTCACATATTAACCTCCAGTACAAGTCATACCTGGATAAGAAGAGGAACCAGATCAGGATCACTCATGCTAAGGTCGATTCTCTCATCCATTCGCAGCTTCCCACCATTATATCCAAACAGTCTGTACAAACAGGATGTAACCTCATTTGTTAGTCGATCCAGACGAGCAATTCGAAAATCAAGAGAACCTCGTCTCATTTAATAAATAGTTCACCAAGGACAGATAATAATACATACACAACACCACATTATAAAAAAAACAGTATAAAAGGGGCTGGGGCTGGGGCTGGAGCTGGATGCACAGTGAAGCAGACAACAATAATGGAAGGAGAACTAAAAGAGGTGGCTTACTTATCAACCGCCGTGAATGGGGATATATCTTCATCCTTTGAATTGCTTTGAAGGCGTTGTTTGATGTCATCGAATTTAATGACAGACATAGAGAGACCCATATACTGCAGATGGTTGAGGGCCATGCGTATATCTCCATTAGTTCTTTCAGCAAGTTCCTCGAGTGCAATCTGTTCACGAAGCACCATCTCAATTAGTAATACAAACATAAACATAAGAAAGAAACACAAGTTACAGCCAAAACATAATGGGAACATAATCTTGAGCGTGTACCTCATTAACTTGAAGACCTTCTGAACTTGCTATAAGTGATAATCTTTTAGCAACCTGTCATTATCATAAAAAATATTATTGATTACCAAATAATGACAATCATCATGTTTAATCCAACAAAAACAGGAAGAATCTGCACTTTATGAATAGCAAATGTCAAGCAGAATATTTTATGGACAATGTATGGGTTGCATTAGCCTTGGGCACCGACTAAAAAAATGCAAGCTATAACAACAAATAATGAATTAAAGACACATTTTAAATTGATTCATTCAGCTATTGGCTGAACCACAAATTCTTATATACAATTAGCATGACTCTCAAAATAAATATGACATTCAGATACAGTCCATGCTCCAATAGCAGGCAGATGTCACAACTGGAACTGCCAGCATACAATGCTTTTATACTTTTACTTGTTTGGTGCCTCAAAAAAAAAAAAAGAAAACCAGATGTCACCTGCTGCTTTGTTGGCTTCCGAAAGTTAAGCAGCAAGCAGTAGTTCACAAGGCTCTTAAGTTTCTGGCTGTAGCGATCATTACAGATGCATATTATGGGAATTTTTGAGTTTTTGATGCTGGCAATAAGATCAGCAACTCCCCCTCTATCTCCAGCAGACATACCATCAACCTCATCCATGATGAGAACAGTCTTCACATTTTGAGAGCTGGAACATTCGTGAAAAATAATGAGTACATCACTAAGCTACTATCACGTGCAAGTAACTATCAGGGTCAAATTAATATTAGATGCAAGCAAAAAAGTAAACCCAACCTTCCCGGTTTAAGACTCAGGGATTGATTGTTAACAAGTTCTTTGATAGAGTTAGAAGTGCTTCCATGAATTCCTCTCTCAATTTTACCATCAGCTTTCCCACGACTGTCACTAGCATTAACCTGTTTACATAGTCATCAAATGAAAAATGAGGCACACAACTTCCAAAATAGGGGAAGAGCAAAGACAGAAATACAACTGCCTAACCTCAATTGTTTGAAATCCAAGCATCTGACTAACCAACTTTGCTGAGCTAGTTTTCCCAATACCAGGCGTCCCACTCAAAAGCACAGCTTTCTTAGCACCAGAATCGTTCTGTTTCTTTCCTTTTCCCTTGTTCTTGGCATCAAGGAATTGTTCATTCCAGTTTGTCAACCAATCATGGAGCTGTTTTACCTGTAATCAAGCGGTTACTGTCATTAATAAAATATTAACAAGAGTAGACCTCTTTACAAAGTTTCTTGCAAAGGAAAGCTAGAGAAATAAAGACCAAGCACATACAAGAGACTGATTCCCAACAATATCATTAGGAACCTTCGGCCTATATTTTTCTGTCCATGGTAGGGAAGTAGATTGGATTTCACGCTTAGATGATGCTGAAATAGAGGCCAATCCTTTTGTGTCTGAGTTTGTCACAGTTTGGCCTGTTTGTTCTGGAAAACACATTGGAGTAAACAGTTAAACAAAGTTTATGCTTCCAATTGCAGGAACATGTATTACAACTAATTTATCATTGTTAGCTTCATTTGAACATCAGACTATAGGACGGGAACATACTACTTTTTTCAGGCTTTTGAGGGCTCTTCTTGGGAGGAGATGGAGCAACTTTAGCTACTGGCTTCTTTGATTTATTTGATGCTCGAATCATATCAAACAAACCATCCTCCGTGAGAAAAGCAGTACTGAAAAAGATATAAACTGAGTATCTATTATGACAGCACTAGGACAAAAGCGTAGGAATGTTCTTGATATCACCAAGTACAACAGAAGATGAAAATAAGAAACTTGCCCAAGCTCTTTGGCCTTCTCAGACTTCCGTCCACCAATATCTTCATCACATAGAAGATAATTCTGCAAGAACCATGTCAGAGACTACTAGTAATGAAGCAATATCGAATCTAGTTATATCAAATAATCACCGTTTTTTTGCTGACAGATCCAGTGCAACGACCGCCATGGCGTTTGATCAGATCCTCAGCTTCTTCTCTTTCTAAACTGAAAATGGAACAATGAAAGCAAACTAAATAAGAAAGAGAGCAAGCACCAAGAAAATCTATGGTAACAATACGAACTAGTAAGACTATACTTTAGTATTCACACTAAGCATATGCAACAGGTACACACATACCCATCATCTTTTTAAGATGAACAAGGCAAACATGAAACATCAGATGATGTGCATAGAAACACTAATGTATAGAAGGCTTACCTGTCAAGTGTTCCACTAATCACAAAAGTCAAACCATTTAAACAGTCTGGAGCACCTTCGGGAACTTCCTGACACACAAGAAAAGCAAAAATGAATGATCAACAAGTGATATTTAAGACAAGACATTCAAAATTCCTCAACTGCCATACCTTCTCTCCTTTATGAGGAGGATCTTTCCTCTCACCAAAGTTCATAAATCCACCCCTTCCTCCACCACCTCTACCTCTTCCGCCTGCTGGTGCACCTCTTCCACCACGGCCTCGCCCACCAGGTTTTGTAGGTTTAGCATCTTTATCATCCATGTCCTCTTCTGCCTCACTCTTATCAACATCCATGCTTACTGCAGAACCTTTTGCACCCCGACCCCGACCCCTACCCCTTCCAGCAGATTTTGAATTGGACTTTACTGTTTGATCATCATCTTCATCAATATCATCAGCGATTTTTCGAGCAACACCTTTACCAGATTCACTTTTCAACTTCTTGTTTGGACTGGCGTCTACTAAACCCTTCCTTAAGGTAGGTGTGGCAAAATCATCACCGTCATCATCATCATCACTGATTTGAAATTTGCGCGGTTTTTTCCCTGATGGAGGCTTCTCGCTAGCTGACCCCGTACTGCCCTTCTGTGCCTTCTTTTCAGAAACTTCCCCAACCTCCATCTCATCTTTTACACTCTGTGCATCCTTAGCAAAATATTTGCTTGTTTTCCTCCTACTGGAAGATTCTTTCGCTTCTTGTACCTAGACGCCCCCAAATATAGAACAAAAAAAATCAGTTGAATCACAGTTCCGAAAGTAACTCTGTTGCAAAACATATAGTATCCATGTTCAAATGCATGAAAAATGTAACTGCTGGCATTCTTTATAATCATAGAGGTGCTGTTACAATGCACAAATGTGTTTTACGAGCATATTGAGCTCTTCCTAAAGGAAATTAGCATTCAGAAAAAATATGATTGTCATGGAAAAATGACATTTTCCAGGTGCGGACTTACAATAGGAGGCTTCTCAGGTGTCAATGGCTTTTCTTGCTTCGATGTGTTGCCATTTCCTGCGGGTATACCATGTGGCTTCACAAACCACTTTCTTATATCTTGAGACTGAAATTCAGGGAAGAATATTTCAATGACGAGCATATCACAATATCAAGACTCCTTCATTACACGGCACGCCCCTCAGACAGGGGACAGCCCGTAACAAAAGATTCATATCTTAACTAACTAAGCAAATAGGCAGAAAATTGCCCCAAACCTAATTTTCCACATACCATTTTTTATCTAGAAACTGCCAACTCTTCACTTCAAAAAACCATCTGAAACAAGAAAATCAGAAAGAAATTCTCACACAACCGTACATAAAACAAGAAGCTATTGAAAAGACACCACTGTAGGTGCATTTTCTCCTAGTTCAATTCCAAAATCTTATCTCCTAGTTTGATTAATTAATTAATGAATTCGATTAAGCAGCAACACAGAGATGTTAATAAACCGAGGTTTATCCAAATTGAGAGCAGAAATCAACGGCGTAACCGGTTTCCGGTTGAGAGAGAGTAGGCATTGATAGAGAGAGAAGGGCAAGTAAATATAGGGAGAGAGAAGCATATATAAGGAATATACATGTAGAGATCTTCAGCATGCCAAAAAATAGTGAAATATTTCCACAATTAACGATATAAACAACGGCAATAGTTCGAAAATGTGCTTCAGTCATCTCGACTCCGTCTCCGCCCATACAATGCATAAAGCAATTGATAGCAAAAGAGCTCAGGCACGCATAGTGTGTGTGATATAAAGAGAGAGAAAGAGGAAAATTACTCGATTACGGAATATTGCCCGCCGATTACTTCCGACGTTAGACGTTAGCAGAGCGCGAGCACTTGAAGCGGAGAGAGAGAGAGAGGGGTTTTGCAGTGGAAGAAACCTGTGGGGCCCGAAGCTGCTCGATATTCTTCACACACGTGGCATAATTAATGGGCCGTTGAACGGCCCAATTATTTTATTAATTGGGAATGGTTATTGGGCCCAATTCCATGCACATCGTTGCTCAAGTGAATGAATATAGAAGAAAAAAAATGTTCTTTTTAAATTTTACTGACAAATAAAAGGAAATCTCACGTTAGAAGTTTTCGTCTTCTTGAAAACTATCGTGAATCAAAAGAGACCATTACGTCTATATTTCTCAACCCTAAAAAAATAAGGTCCTCCTATGATCTGGTAGGTGATCAACCATTTCCCCGTCCTCCTAAACTTGCCACTTCTCACTCGTAAAATTTATATATTATTCCATCATTCACCATGTGCATGCAACTAGTGGCGGATCCAGGATTGATAAACGGAGGGGGCGAAATATATATTAGTATGTTGGTTTAGAGCAAAAATGACAATTTTTTTCGATTTTTGGGGCGACGTCGGGGGCAAACAGAGGGGGCGGACATGGAAAATTTATGTCCGGATAAGAAGAAATTAGTCGCACGGAGGGGGCGACCGCCCCCTCCTGCCCCCCGATCCGCCACTGCATGCAACATTTGTCATGATACGGATTTTATTAAATTGTTTATAACTAGAACAGCGTGTTTAGACTCTTTTACCAAAAAAAAGTTTCAAATATTTGTTGGACCTTTTATAGGAGTAGTACTACTAATTGTTGGACGTAAGGGAACAAGTATAAATGTAATTTCCAATTTATTCTATGATTTTGTCGGACTTTATGTTAATAATTAACATCCAAATATTTAATTGATGAGTCAGTCTCGATTTTGACCAAAAAGTATACTGTAATAACATAGTAGGAGTAGGAGTATTAAATTTTTGTTTTTAATATAAGATGGAAATCGCTTGCGTATGAAATTCTTCATCATTATGATTAATAAAGAGTAAACTAAATGCCACATCTCCTACATAAGAGAGGCACAAACCAGAAACAAAACGAGGTAATTGAGATTCTCTCACACACAAGAAGCAACACATGAATCTAATCCAAATCATAAACTGCAACAGACGACATCAACACACTCCCCAACCAAAGCTTCCCATCTCTCTCCTCCACTTCACTCACTGCCTTCACTACTTTCCCCGTTCTATCCTCCAGAATCTGCACGAGCTTACCGTCTTCGCTGTACTTTGCCACCAAAGCGTGCATCCGCCCTCCGATCTGCATCAGGTAATGGAGCTTCGCAGAGATCGGAAGCTTCAGCCAGGCTTGACGGAGTTTTGGGTATAGACCTAGGATGTGCGCGTATATGCTTCTCCGGCAGTGGATTGCTACCCAGAACTCACCCTTCTCGTTTGTCCGTACGTTGTCCGGGAATCCGGGCAGCACAGCAAAGGGCTCCCACGTCCCTGCTTTCTCGCCTTTCAACCAGTATTTGATTAACCTACACAAATTGGATGATAGAAGCTTATTACTATAATTCAAGAAACGCATCGTCTTTGTTTAATCGTAGATGCAATGCAATATATTGATTTGCTAATAGCAATCAACAAACTGAATGGCAATATACATTCTGAGAAGATGTACAAATCCTCACATTTCAAGTTGTAAACATACAAACTAGCATCGAGTGATAATAATAACTCAATTGGATAACAGAAACTCCATTTTAACTCAAGAAACGTGCCTTTAATGTTTAATCATAGTAGCAATGCAATGCAATGCGTTGTATTGATTTGCTTGCTAATAGAGATCAATAAACTGAATGACAATATCCATTTTGTTTATGAGAAGATGTACAAATCCTCACATGTCAGGCTGTGAACATACAAACTGGCATCAAGTGATAACAATAACAATTCAGCTCTCGCAATTACGTGGATAAATCAAGTAAACTAAGGATGATCAGTGCACATACCTCCCAACTGAACCTTCACAGAACACGAAATACGAACGATCCTTACTTAAGGAAATGCCATTTGGAAACTGCACGTTCCGGACAAGAATAGTGGTTTCTTTCGTTTCCAGATTGTACTTCAGCACCCTTCCACTATCTTCGCTAGAGAAAACCAACTGGAGGAAGTTCCTGAAACGAGAAGGCACTAGTATCAAGAGTTTCGCACCTACCAAAACTCTCCCCTAAACCTCCAAACTAAAATAGAACTTTCACTAATCAACAAAATTCACACCTACCTTCTTCTGTACTTAGTGCTGCTATCAGTAAAGTAAACGTTCCCTTCATCATCAACATCTACATCATTCGTAAATCCCAGGGGAACGCCTTCCGCCTCAGTGGTCAGAGACGTGGCCAAACCACCCTCGGGGCCAACCTTCATCAACCCAAAATACGCATCAGCAATGTACAAATCACCACTCTTCTTGTCAAATCTCAGCCCCAAAGGCCTCCCACAGATGTGTTCGTTCTTCACGTAGCCCAGCACTGTCGGCTTCGGCTCACATAGGCCCGACCTTAAACAACCACCAACCAATACAGTATCATCAAATGGGATACTTAAGTCCGTTTTCACTGCTCAAATCCACAAGCAATTATTTCTCAAATCGCACAAATGTGAAATCAAAATTGATTCTACAAGAAAATTAAACAATTCACCCACAACAGTACCTAAATTCGAATCAAAACAAACAAAAAAGGAAAAAAAGAGGAAAGAATCATCACCGATTAGCCGAAGTGTAGGCAAAGTCATTCCACTTCTCCCCATCCCAGAAAACAACCCTACCATCAGCAACGCCGGTGTACGGGCCGCGGCCCTTCGGATCGAAAGCAATGCTCTCGGGCCCCTGCACCTGATTCAAAAACCTAATTTCCGATTTCTGGAGCAAATTCTCGTGGTCCCTATCAATCGGCAGGGCGGACCACGGCGGCATCTCCACCCTCACCGACTCGAAATCGGGGAAATCGGAAATCGCGGAGTGGCGGAACGGGTCGACGGCGCAGTAGACCGCCAGCAGGATGAACAGACCAGCGAATGCTCCGGCGGGCGTCATGGCCGGCGATTGCTGATGAAAATTGGGAGTTGGGGCTTTTATGGAAACGGTTTGCGAGCTGACAGTTGATAAAAAGATGGAGGGTTGGTTGGGGAGGAGAAATTAAGGAAATTAAATTGGATTTATCCTGCAACCAACCACCAGCTGCCTACTTTCTGCCTGCATTTGTGTTGGGGCCGCATTTGAAGCTAAATTCTGGATTCCGCCATTAATAGCTGCGAGCTACGGTTGTTTGAATTAGGGCTTTTACTGCAGCAATTTTTACGAGCAAGGACCAATTTGACTACCAGAATTCAATGGAATGTCAAAAAGTTCTGTTTTAGTCAATTCCAGTACAAAAATTGGACATCATTACATAAATTTATTAGCTAGTAATATTGATTTGGACTAAAGTATGAATTTTTATGAAATATGGACAATCTTTGATGGTTATATGCGCTAAAAAATTGATGAAGTTTGAAAACAGAGTATTTAAAATGAAGTTCAAAATTTTCTCAATTATCTCATCTATACAGATTCTGGTAAAATCAATGGTGATGCAGCTGCCAAAATTGCCTACAAAATCGATGGTGATGACGAGAATTGGGCATGGTTGGGGCAATTCTAGCTGCCACTGCTACATCACCTTTGATTTAGCTAGATTTGGTCGGATGAAACAATTGCAGATCCATTATTTAATACTACTAGTATATATTTGACCAAACACAATTAGGCACAGGACTAGAACCCATTAATTGCTTCATCAAACTCATCACAAAAAGCCAAAAAGAAAATCGATTTTCCTGTTTCAAAATGTATTTATAATTTATTGATATCAGCTAGGCAAAACAATTAATTACACTGGACCAGTGTATAACTCAATATGAACATTTATCTGATCCTTTGACATAGGCTAGCTACTATGTCACATAGCCAAGAATCTGCTTCTCTTCAACATCATCTTACATTTGCCAGATCAGATGTATACAACTACTGCCGTTTGGAATGAATAGTCAAATAGAGAAAACCATAGACTTAGTTATCTTGAATATAAAGGCAACAGATAAATACAAACATACTCTATCAAATTACTCCTTTGAGAGCCAAAATTCCAATGACTGGCGGTTTTTCTCCACCTGTTCTATATATGCATCAAGAAAGCCCCTTAATTCCCTCATTCTAGAACGAGAAATGGTATTCGAACACATAGGCTATACATGGAGAAATCCACAAGATATATGTAATCTAGTTGAAGACAAACAAGCACGGTCACTTCTTTCTCTATATCCAGAGTATTTCACAGAGTTCCAAGTCAAGAAACTTCTAGCAACAAAGTTTTGCCAACTCTTAGAATTGAGAAAAATGAACAGAGCTAAATGACCCACTGAGAGAATCAGACTATTCTAGCAAGACAGTTTTGTTCACTCTTCGAATCAAGGAAAATGAACAGAGCTAAATAACCCTCTAGAGAATGAACATGTCAAGATAATGAACAAGAAAAGCCAGAGATGCATAAACAGTGTATAAATGATCTGTGGTATATCCATCACCAATTCAAACAAGTAAATCTTATGCAGGAAGACAACAAAGTCGAGAAACTATTCTAGCAAGAAAGTTTTGTTCACTCGTAGAATCAAGGAAAACAAACAGAGCTGAATACTTCAGATAATGAGCATGGCAAGATAATGAGCAGGGAAATCATAGATGCATAAACAATGGTTATATGATCCGTGGCATATCCATCACCAATTCAAACAAGTAAATCGTATGCTGGAACACACCAACGCCGAGCACGAGTGGCACACCAAGTCATCGTTTTACCTAGAATTTCACTTCAAATATGTAGCTAAATTTTCACCAGTAATTCCTCAATCACAGTCTATGCAAGAAACCGTAAGCTAATCAAAGTATTGAGAACTAATGCTAAGCAACACAAACAAAGTATAGAACTTCGAAGATCAATCCTCCCTAGCTTCTACTATACCTATTCTAAACTAAAACTACACAAAATCACATTACTTCAGCTCAAAATCACAAAAAACAAAATCATTTTCAAAACTTAAAGCATCAAACTAAAATGCAACAGATAAGAAGTATCAAAGAGCGAAAAAGTCACAAACAAAAAATCATAAACCCTAAACAGATTTAGAAACACAGATATCAAGTAAAAGCTAAGAAATTCAACAAATGGGTTAAAAAAACGGAGAAATTGAAATTGAAATTGCTTAACCCTTCAGAGCAACATCATCATCAGGGGCGGAGGGCTGCGTTTGGATAGCTGAGATCCGAGATGAGGAAAGAGCGAGCAGCGAAGAGAACAGAAATTCAGATTGAAAACTATTAAAACATCATATTCCGAAGATTTTCCAAAACCCAACGGAATTAATCGAATCAGTTTTTTTCGCTTCTCCACATATTTTCCATCAAATTCGGCGCTTCGAGCTCTTTCCCTCTTCGGATTTCTCGCCGGAAAACAGACCAAACGCGGCCCTTTGGAAATTTTGAAAAAGAGGAGGCGCGTTATATACTGAGGGCTTTACTTTTACTTCAAGGGCTTCTATTTTTCATGTTTTATAAAAGTGACCCAAAAATGTTGTGGAATTATACAGGGGGCCATTAATTATGAAATTTTTAAATTTGTGTTACTGGATAAAGTTCATGTAATTGAATCTAGCAGTAGTGAATTCAAAAAATTTTAAAGTAAAATCTCATCGCTAAGTACCAAGGTTATAAACTAAGACCTATTTAGTTTCGTGGTTTCGCTCGGTTATGATTTGTTATTAAGCCTAAATATGTTGAGGGGTATGCTTTAACGAGATATGCACAGGTTAAATCTTGTAGTTCACATTGTTCATTTAAGTGTTGTGTGGTTTACGATCCAAATTTCGACGATCAATTTGGTTAACTTGCATCGGTTGTTGTGTTCAATAATTGTGCCATGTTGCATGATCAGCCCTTCTACCTCACTATTTTGCATTTCTAAATCATACTCCCCCCGTCCCTCTTTAGGAGTCTCGGTTTAACACTTTTGGATATGCTACTTTAGGATTCCCGGTTCGAAATAGGCCCATATTCCACTAACTTTTTTCCACTCACATTTTATTATAAAACTAATACTATATAAAAGTAGGATCCACATTCCACTAACTTTTTTCACCAACTTTCTTTTATATTTCTCAAAACCCGTGCCGAACTCAAATGAGATTCATAAAGTGGGACGGAGGGAGTACTGCATCGATTCACATACATTATTTTCATATCATCGTCGCTTAATTCCCATCCACGGTTGAGATTTGCCGAAGATCTTTGACTGATTCATTGCTACATGAAGACGAATACCTAGACTTGTCAAGGCTAATATTGGTTCGAGATACCGTAATGAAGATGCTAGCAAATGCTCGATGTCTTCTTCGTCAAAGCTCAAATACGAGTATGAACTCAAAAAGCATTTGGAATGTCACATAAATGAGGGTGTCATGTTTAGGTTCACATAAAAAAATGTTTAGGTTCTCATAAGGGTAAATTTGCCATTCTTTCCCCGTCAAAATCACACAAAATCAAATATGTGAAGGGTTTTAAAATTTGCGACAAACAACATAATCAAATGCCCGATTATAAAATACTAACATGCAATATTTAATTTAGAGAAGGAAAATGAGTCATGACATGACTTAACCCAAGCACGAATCAAACGGGCCCTTAGAGTTGTGAGATTCCCATTTTGAGGAATCTTTCATCATATCTAATTTCACATTTAATTTTTTTAAGTAAAAGAAAATTCATACATATTCTCATTTCATATTTAATTTTTCTAACTTATAGAAAATTCAGAAATATGGACATTTTAAATCATCCGAAAATATAATGGTCAACCATGATGATGATTTGTTCGTAATTTAATCATCCGAAAATATAAATACATTAATTTTATTTATTAGTTACATTAATATAACCAATAAAATAATAATTTGAATCGGGGAATAAATATGGTCAATATATGGTGGAAGAGACTTAAGTGGCACTCAAAACCTTGCATTAAATTTATTAGTTGCATTAATTATATTGCATCATTTTGTTTCTGAGTTTTACTGATCATGTGTTGTCACTGTCTTTCCAGTTTGGTTAAATGATGAATTTTACGACTAAAATGAAAAGGTTAATTATTTTTTAGAATAGAAAATTACTCCTTAATACTTAAATTATGTCTCGAGTTATAAATTTCATAATAACTCATAAAACGTTTCGTTCATTTTATTTTTTCCCCCCTTATGCAGAACGTATATTATTCGATTTGCTACTTAAATATATTATTTTTTCAAATCATCTCTCATCGCATAAACATGAGACGATGATTATATTCTGATATGTTAATGCCATGTCCATAATTTTACAATCAACATAATATACATAAATATATAATTAAGCAATGACAGATGAAGTTAGAGTATGACCGTTAGTCCAAAATGTCGTTGTAAAACTCCATTAATCGGCTTGACAACCCATATCAACTTCACCTCCAATCACACGAAATTCACGTCTTCCTCTTAGTCGTTATAGTAGTTTCTTGTATCAATTAATTGATCAATTATTTTGGATCGAGAAACAGAGTTTCAACAACAAAATCCACGTGGCATAGAGAGACCCGAACAAATGGTACAACTATTTTGTGAATGAATAAAAAGTACTCCCTCCGTCCGCCATTAGGAGTCCCGGTCACTTTTGTGCACTCATTTTATAAAAATGATAATAAATAATTAAAGTGGAGAAATGGTAAAGTACAAGAGGGAATAATGATAAGAAGACTCTTGTCAACATTATTCTCTCTCTTATTTAACCATTTCTCCACTTTAACTATTTATTATCATTTTTACAAAACGAGTGCGCAAAAGTGACCGGGACTACTAATGGCGGACGGAGGGAGTATGAATTTTTAGTTTAATTGACGCGTACTGTTTTTATCCAGTCAGAATTTGAATGCTTGTCTTTGTTTTTCATCGCAATTTTTCTATTTCAGTAAAAGGTTTATGTATTATTCTATATTTCTAAATGATTATAGTCGAAAATTTTGCAGTTATCAATTTTTAAAAAGTATATCCCACAAGGTCCGTTTCGGGCGGTAAAAATAATCGATATAAATCTATAATCTCATTAAACTCACGTTTCTATGATTAATAAATCCAATTTAATAAATAAATCCTAATTATTCCAAGTATTTTATGTAATTTAAGTCGAAGACATTACAAGTTAAAATTGTGCTGTCAAATCTAACGAATATTTGCAATTGCGTCTTATCTATCATGTCTGCACATTTGTATGTTATTTGACACATTATGGTACAATTATATGCTGATTTTCATAAAGTTGATAACGTCTTTTGTTATTAAAAGTCAATACCTCATAAATTAATTCCACTTTCATTTTTTAGTATTTTAATTAGGAAATCAGTGTTACGTATATTTATTTTATCAACTATTTATGTTTTTTCTTTCCCTTTCAAAATTTAATTTAATGTTGTTTTTTTTACTTGGCGATCGATCATTATCACCAACTATAAGAAAAATGATGGGACAAAAGACATTCATATTGTGAGTTTCAGTTAATTCTTTTTTAAGTTAATGTCAAAATCTCAAATTTAGCTACTTTGGGAAAAATTTCATTTGGTGAGTTGTAGTTTCTTTTATTTGAGCTGTGCATTTATATTTTGCAATAATGTAAGGAGTGTATAATGGAATAGTAATGACATTGAATGCTATTTATACACAGAGTACAATGTGAAAAATGGAATAACAAAGTACTTTAAATAAGTATTTACAACTATCCCACTTAAGAAAGGAATCAACATCCAAAAATAAATTAATATGCTAAAAAGCAAAAACCTAGTAGGATTGATAAACGTCTTAAACAATAGAGTTAGACTCAAAAACCCATCCTATGTCTTAGTCTTATTTATCTCTTCGTTCTGTTTATTGAAATATCTTGGTTATTTCGAGTTTGACAAGGCAATCATGCATTTATGATTTGTGCCAACGACTATATTCACTTGATCTTTTATCGAATACACATGCGTCAACAACTTATTATTCCACATCAATACACTTTGAAACCGATCAAAATGTTGATTACTTCTCTGTACGATTCATAGATAAGATAAAACTCGTATCTTAGCAAAAACTTTATACTATTTACAAAGAGGATCTTTGATCCCTTTCTCAAATTAATATTGCATAGTAAACAAAGAAAAAGTTGGAACCATAAATTTATGTGTCTTGTCCTTGTCAAAAATGTAAATGATGGTAATATATTGTTGATTTAACAAGACTCATTAACAACATTTTGATTGAACATGATAAATTCTCATTGTGCTTTCCCTAACCATAATTAGCCATACAAACATAGTAAACATGTATATCCATCAATCAAAGTATCAACATAGAATCCCAAGCTAAAAATAAATGTTTCCTATTTGTTGTTGACAAAAAATTGAGTGAAATGTTACAAACTCAAATCCCTAAACATTCGATATGTTAATATCTCGCCCCCCTCGTCCGCTGCACAAAATTCTGCAATATAAATACCAAAAACCACACCAATCCCACCCACTCATTCTCTCAATCATAATACCATCTCTCTCTCTCCAAAACATCTTCCCAAAAATAAGAAAAACATCATTTTCTTTTCACAAACCCCATTACAAAATACCACTAAAATCTCTCTCTCTCTCTCTCTCAATAAATAAATAAAAAACAATCCTTTTCTTTTTCACAAACCCCATTACAAAATACCACTAAATATCATACTCCCACTTCTCTTTCTCTCTCTCCTACACACACACACCAATCTCTCTCTCTCCTCATCTAATTTCCATTGAGTTTTCTACACTCATTTCTTGCCCTCACCTCTCTACTACCATACAAATAACACATTAATTATATATAGGTATCTTACTCAAATACACACACATATATAAATACACACACCCTCTCCCTTCCTCTCTCTCCCTCAATTCTTGATCTTTCAGCTAGGTGCAATCCAGCTTAATTGCTCAGAGCCCTTCTGTTTAATTTATTTTTCTAGTGAGGAAAAGTGAAAGAAAGAAAGCCTCATCTTCTCCGGCGATTCGATCCGGCTAAGATGTCAATGGAATTGACCGCTGAGCCTGTTTGTTATGTTAACTGCAACTACTGCAACACCATTTTGGCGGTATATTTTTCTTTCACTTAATTTGCATGTAGATACCTAATTAGAACTTCATCAAGAAATCAAATTTTCACTACTTCAAGCTCAAGAACAATAGGGTTGTGGAAAAAAGCAATCTTTTGAAAAACCCAGTTTTTGGATGTGTGTTTTTGGATGGTTTTAGTGTAATCAAGCAAAAAGATTCAATTTTTGAAGCACTCTCTGAAAAAATGCAGGTAGAGAATTGTGGGTTCAGAGAATTTGTTGGCTGTTGTCTTTTTAGCTATATATGGTATGGTATTTTATGTTGATCCTTGCAAAACATAAAAAAATAATTTTGTCAATAAAAATTGTCGGATAAATTTTGGTGACAAGAAAGCTTACAAATTAGTACTACTAGCTGATATTTTATGCATCATGAATGATGTCTTTTACCCAAAGATTTGATTTTTTCATTTTAATTTTTCTTTATTTTTGGGTTCTATGAAGCAAGAATTTGAAATCACAAAAACCCAGAAAGAAACCTACTTTTTTTCGCAATAAAGAACCCTATTTTGAATGCTGTTTTGTAATTTTGATAATCAATGTGGAACCCTATGATCTTGTGGTTATTAGGGTTCTTCATCTCTGCGTTCAAACATGGAAATTAATTACTACTGATGCAGTTTGTCCTTTTAAACACCTCAATTTATGACTCATCTAATTTCTACTGTGTGTTACTGTGTGTGGGGGATTGTGTGTTTCATTATATTTTATTCCATCAAATTGAGGTATTTTACTAACAAGATTGCTCTTTTATGTGATTGGAAATGACTTTAGCCTCATTTTACAGTCTGTAAAAAAGAAGAAGCAACAAATGTATACGATTTAATTGATGATGCTTCCAATTCGTCCCACTCTCCCTAAATCACACACACACACACACAGTGATCACTGATGTTGTCATTGTTTCAGAAAAAGTCAGAAGCACTGAAAGGAAAGAGAGAGAGAGAGATTTATGATAAGGGCTTCTTTAATTATTACACATCTCTTGGTTATTGTCCATATATGAGTGGTGCTGTGATTCTTTTGCAATTTGCAGGCCCTTAATTTCAAGAATTCCCCCTCAATTTTAGCTACATTAACAAACCTTCGTTATCCAACAAATTCAGCCAAAAAGAAAGATGCTTACATGTCTTTACACATATGTGTATAAAAATCCACTTCTTCTCCTACTTATGATATTTTCTGCACATTTGCCCTTCAAGAATGAGATTTTATTATGTGAAAAACACACAACACGCAGTGGAAGGGCACATTTTGGTGTGACTAGGGTTTGGTGACATCAAGATTGGATTTTTATTGATGGGTTTTAATTTAATCTGATAAACATTGTGTGTGCAGGTTAATGTTCCATTTGGGAGCATGTTTACTATTGTCACTGTGAGATGTGGGCATTGCTCAAATTTGCTCTCAGTCAACATGGGAGCTTTGCTTCAGTCTGTTCACCTCCAAGATTTCCAGGTGTGTGTGTATGTGTGAGAGAGAGAGAGAGAGAGAGAGAGAGAGAGAGAGAGAGAGAGAGAGAGAGAGAGAGACCATTCTTTTCTTTTTTCAATTTCCATCACCAAGAATTTGGAAGTACATTGTGTTCTAGCTAGATATAGATAGTACTGATGATCCAAAAATCCAGAATTTTCATTCAAGTATGTGTGTGTGTGTGTGTGTTGAAGACCAAACTAGTCTCCTTTTTCAGTTTCTGTCAACAAGAATTTGGAAGTACAAAAGAAACTTCATTCAAAACAAAATTGACATAAGTGGATATTTAAGAGTATAGTAGTATGATCTTATGCATATTATACTAGTTCTACTTTGATTCCTTTTGTTTTAACTGAAGCTACAGAAACAGCAATCCTTTGCCGCCTCAGCTGCAGCCGCCTTAGACGACGTCGCCACCAGAGACAACGGCTCCTCTTCCAAGTACAACAGATCATACAGCCCCCTCGACATCGAACAACCTAAGATGGCTCCAATACGCCGTAAGTCCAATTAATTATAAATTCACATCAATACACACACTTAATTTAACTTCTTGTTTATGTAAACTTGATCAGCTTAAAGAGCAACATATATAGTTTGTTGAGTGGTGTACAAATTGGTGTAGTATCCTTTTAGGGGCACTTTGTCCTAAAGTAAATTTGATGAGAGAGAGAGAGAGAGGACATGCATATAATCTTGATTCATATATGACCTGTTGTGATAGTGACATAACAATTACATACAACTCATGATCTGCAAAGAGCATCAGGCTCAAACATATACATAGGCATGGTACTTTTATGAATCAGTCATTACCTCTTTATTCATAAGATATAACCACCACCACTACTAATCAATGAAGCACTATAAATTTTCTTTGATTTTTTCCACGTTGATTTTGATATATATGTTCATTAATAGAGATGATATTGGTGAAATACTATTAATTTACTAGTCATTTTTGGTTCATTATATCTTTCTCTATGTATGTGTGTGACATCTTGGTATAGTTGAATTAAATCAAGTTCAAATCTTTTTCTCATTTGCTTATAATTTTGTTGTGTTACAGCACCGGAGAAAAGACAACGTGTTCCATCAGCCTACAATCGTTTCATAAAGTAAGTAGTACTATAATTCATACTAGTATATATATTACTAAATGATAAACGATTATTTATATTTTGTGGTAACAGAGAGGAAATTCAGAGGATTAAAGCAAGCAATCCTGAGATTAGCCACCGTGAAGCCTTTAGCACAGCTGCAAAGAACGTAAGTTAAATAAAAAATATAGTCATGTTTCACAATTGCTTTACATTCAAGAGATAAAATTCGTACATTAAAATTTAGGAGGTGATATAAATAAATTGACCTAAGAAAAACAGCTCCAAGTGGGATTTTAGAAGAATGATAAAAAAAATTTAGGTGGAAAATTGTTAAAGAAAATGGATGAAAGTTTAAATACTTACAAAATGTGTAGTTAAATAAATGTTGTAAAGATATCCATGCAGAAGAACATGCCTTATATTATAGTCAACCAAAATAAAAAAAAATACATGTAAATTTTGAAGTATATATATGTTCTAATATGGACATTTTGTTAATAATTCTTGATATAGTATTATTGATGCAGTTTACTACTGATTAGTATAGTACTCATGAATATGAATTTTGTTGCATCATCGAAACACGAATAAATAAAAATACTAGAAGTAATGTCGACTTTCGTATTGTCACATATGCAGTGGGCACATTTTCCTCATATTCATTTCGGGTTAAAGATGGAAAGCAACAAACAAGCAAAGATGGATCATCCTGTTGCAGCAGGAGAAGCCACAGCTCAACAATCTCTTGGTGTTTAGATTGGTTAATTTTGCAAAATAAGGTTAAAAAAATGCATATTTCCATCCCAAAAGGTATGAAGATCGTGGTGGATTGATCCCTCTATATATATACTATTAAGTCATAAGAATTGTTATAATTCATAAAATAACTGAAATATTATGAGGGGTTCTACACCATATATCTTCAACTCGAGGGTTGCAAAGATGCAATTTTTTATTTTCCCATGAAAATGATTTAGTAGGAAAATTCCAAATATTTGAAGCCAAACATGATAATATATATGTATATGTCTAAGTCTAAGTCATTATTGCCGTTGTTAACTGTTTTTGATATATGAGATTGAATTCTTGAATTTATATAAATGTTCATTTGTTGCATGTGCATATATAGAGACATATTTTGGTTAGCATTTTGATCTCATTATTTTCCTTGCATATATAGTAGGAGTATAATTTATGTACTTCTTTAATTTGAGAGAACTCGTATAGTTTACTTGAATTTATACAACAAACAATAAAATAGGAGCTATAAATACTGATAAATCTAATTCTTTTTTCATTCTGAATTTTTAGTTAGAGGTATGCAGCTTCTTTAAATTGTAACTCTGCTAACTCATCAATACAGTGTATTAAAAATGTCAACACGGTTACATCAAAATGTCAACACATAATATCAACACATTATATTGAAGTTCAACAAAATTATGTGTTGACATTTTAATGTCATCGTGTTGACATTTTTAATTTACTGCGTTGAGAAGTTAGCAACTTAAGAAAGTTAGCAATTGATCACACCCGTATTGTATTAATTATAAATCCAATCACAATAAATGAACAACACAAAGCTTATATACACCGATAAAACTTAAATACTATGATTGACCACTTAAAAAAAGGCAATCACATCATACAATGAATAAAAAGAAACAAACAAAAAATTAATGGTTATAAATTAAAAAAACAGAACAAGGAACAATAATCCAACTGTATACATACGCATAAATTAATTTATCTAGTATAGAGTATATTGTTTGTCACATTTAATAAGGAAATGACGCATGCATGACCATAATAATTGTCAAAACTCATAAAGAAAATTATGAGACATTACACCTTTGGTACGTTTACTTCACCCATTTTTAGACTTTTGGTCTAAAAGATTGTAGTACTCTAGTATTTTACAATTTGCGTGATTTACATAAATATTAATTGTAGGAAAAGTTACAAAAAAGTTGCATATATTATTAATTATATGCTTGGCTGTTCACTACCTTAAATGATGCAAGGTTTATATCTTTTCGACACCCATGTCAGTTTTAATTTGATCAAAATTACGATGATTTTATAAACCCCAAAAATTCCAAAAGTCACGCAAAGTCATGTTTTTTATTCCCCTCATTTAAAAACCATGTTGTTACACAAGGAAATTAGTGAAAATGTTGTTACACGAGAAAATTAGTGTAAATGTTGTTAGAAGGACCTAAATATGATTTATATCCAAGAATTAGGTGAAAACTCCACTTTGGAAGAGAAGAGATGGTCACAATTTGGTCGTTGCCAAAATTGAAGCCTCACTTACTATACATGAAGTTTGGACCAATTAGGACAAAGTCAAGCAATTGGTCCAATTGATATACATATAAACTCATTTAAAGTTGAGGAATTAGGACCACATGCCCAAGAAAACACACACACACAAATACATGTCAAAATTATGACAACAAACACACACACACACACACACACACACACACACACACAAGAAGGCGTATGCCCTATATTTAAGGGATGTGACCAACATACAACACATGTGTCTCTCATTAGTCTTGGACTCTTTCACTTCAATAATTATAATTTTCTCAACAATGGTCCATGTGGTATTTGAGAGTTTTTTTGTTGCCATCGATACACATTTTTTTAAAATAATAGTGTTTGTTTGGTTTGGCTTTGGCATGTGGGGCTTTGATTGCGTTGTTGTTTTGTGTTGCTGGCAGTTTCTAGTCTTGTCTTCGTTTGGTATTTGATTTGTGGTCTTTCTGTTAAGATGACGTCCACTGTATTCTGTTGACGATAATTTTTGTCTAGCCATCTCTTGCTTCATTTTTGTGCATTCTTTCTTTCTACAAAACCTATCTATAAGAACAAGCCGGACGCAAACGACATAAATTCAAGGTTAATAACAACAACCAAGAACCAGACAGAATAGGCCAGCATCGGACCTATCTTAATCTAATAGGCGAGTGATATCCATTTCAATTGCGGGACCATGTTACGTATAATTAGTGTCATATTCTCTATAACAAAATCAATTCCAAATTAATTCAATTTCGAACAATTTGAGAACAAATTAATCTTGAACATAACACATTCATAGTGCAAATTCATTACACATTTAAACAAGCATAATCGTGTAGGAGTAATGTGTGGTGTGGTGTGTGTAATGATGGGAACAGTTCAAGTGTTCGATTAGTCACATTCAATGATGAGGCTACATATCAATTCAAGATATTGAGGCCCCAATTTGATGCCACCTTTCCATACATGAACATGCATTTTAATTACAAATAATATCACTATTTTGGAGAGTAACAATTGTTTGTATATACCTTACTTGTCAGTATTTTATTTTATCTATATATAATATGAGAGAAAATTATTGAAACAAAAATAGATAGTGGGAAATGCAACAACCACTTCCACAGGTTAATAATTGCTGCTGGTAAAATCAATGCATCCATGATGTATCAATTCATTGTCAGTCTTTCATTTGAAAGAAAAAAGAAAAATAAAAAGATGAGCCAACTTAATTATAACTAAAGGATTTTGAACAAAAAGAAACATTTCAAACTTTAATCATAGAGGATTTTGGGCTTCTGCAAAGTTAACGGAATTAATTCCTTTGCTTTTGAGGGTTTCTTTATTCAGTAATTTTATGGTTGGTTTTGGACAAAATGGTACTCCTTATTTAGTACTCCACTATTTAATTAGTTTATGTTGTGTAAAGTTACATACATTTATAATAAGGAATGTTTTGATTCGATATTTTGGTCCTTTGTATATATATGTCCACAATTAATACACTATTTTCTTGGAAAAGGGTACGATAATAAAAAAAAATCAAGAAAAAACAGACTACAAACAAAAACTAAACCAAATCCCTAAACTGCGTCAATCAACAATTTTCAAATGTTTAAATTCGACATACTCCACATCGCACGTGCCGACACCAACTAGGGCATTAAGTAGTGATGATATAGCCAATTTAACAGAGACACATCATCGTATATGAAGCAAACTGGCTCGCCAATTTAAGGTAACGATGGTGGTTGGAATAAGCGGTAATTTTCAAGAATATAAATACGTGATAAACAATAATTAAATCAAAGAGGCCTCAACTTCGAGTCATCCGTGGCACGTCTAATTTACCCATAAAAAAAATTTAAATCAAAGCCCTAAACAATATTAGTCGATATTATCCTAGAATTTAAGTGTGTTATGTTGGTCTAATTGGCTACACCTATAAAATTTAAAACAATTACTTATTTTATCATAGCGATGCAGAAGATTGATGCATTGTTAGGGCAAACTAACTCGAAGGCTCTCTCTCCCTAAACAAATTGAACCATGGGTTTATCATGTGATTTCCCATGTGATTTGATGGGATGCTTATTGATTAGAATCCCAATGTATTCTCGAATGTCATGTTGAAAGATTGGATTTCTTGTCACGTCGAATTAGTTAAGATCACCAAATTGCCAAATAAAGAAGCAAATCACCTTGTTGATCCCTTGAAGTGCAAATTCTAACGAATCTTAATTAATGATTTTGTTACTTAGTTATAACCCAAGATTTGTAAACATGTATTTCCTTCGTTCCATAATAGTGGAGACGCTTCTTTTTGGCACGAGATTTAAGAAAAATAGTATTAAGTGAGTTAGATAAAGGAAGGACAAAGTAGAAAATAAAAAAGGTAGAAAGATAAAGAGAAAATAAAGTAAGAGAGTGAGAAGAAATACATTGACTTTTACTAAAAGGAAAAATGTCTCTACTACTATGAAATATACTAAAATAGCAAAATGATTATGTTATTATAGAATGGATGGAGTATTGAAACACTAGTCTAACATAGTATAGTAGAAATAATTAAAATCTGCCTGAAAAAGTAAGTCCTCTCCCCTTCTTTGGCCTTTTTCTCAATCATCTTTTGATAAAGAAACTTTCTTGAAATTAAGTTATAATTAAAGTGAGAATCTGTAACGTCAAATCATATAGTTGGGGATTGGATGGGATGGTGGTGGGGTCAAAATTTTAATATTATATATTTTAAGGTAGAATTATTTCAATAACGTAGGTATTAAAATGACAATACCTCTTAAAATGACACCCTAACATCATATATACAACAATATTATAAACGCTACACAACAGTTTATAAATTGATGTATAGCGTGTTGGATATTGCTGGCCGAGAAAAAATATTGTATACAGTGTTGCGTATTACTGGCCGTATTTTTTACCCTTTTGTTTGCCACATGACAGCTTATTATTCGTCCACGTGTACAAATGATTGGCTAGGAATAGTGGTATGATGTTATTTTAAGAGGTGGTGACACCCTAACACTTCCCCGTACTATAATATATAAATATAATTTTACTTTAGGAATTTTTTTATTTAAAAAAATCAATTTGAATAAAACTGAAAATTCAATTGGAAGAAAAAATATTCCCTAACCAAATCTGAATATTCGAAAATTTCAGACTGAATTTAATAGTAGTATTTAAATTTTATTGAATTATTCAGATTGCAAATATTTTCCAAGTATGTCAAAAAACATTCTTTCATTCAATTCTCAATAAAACTTTTGACCAATCAATTTTTAGGTTAACTGAAATAACGATTTTGTTTTTTATTTCTTTTTTAACCAGCTAATCCAACCAATAAATATTCAAACAATTTGATTAATACTTATCTAATATACTTTTCCCAAAAAATGGGAAATATATTGTGTGTATTCTGGTACTAAAAGAAGAAAAAAAAAGTACTAACACAAAAGTCTCAACACAGAGCCACACAGTGTAAAATGATCAGATCCACCAAAATATGAAAGTGGCAAGTCATTCCAGATTTCAGTAGCTCAACTACCAATACAAAGCTATGCCGGATCGGGAAACACCTACTCAGTAATAACGGGAGGCCGATTCGTAGGCGCGCCCCCTCGGGTATGGAGCTTTAGCCTCGTATCCGTGTTCCCTAGCATTGGCAGGGTATCGGGGCCCCCGTTCTCTGTAAGAGTCGTACGAGTCTGAGTTGTAAGAGCGGTGTGATTCGCCACCCAATCCTGCGTTGGCACCTCGAGGGTCGGTACTAGGGCCACCGGCTCCACTGGCGGGATACTGATCCATGACGATTTGCTGGTATTGCTGGTGCCTTGCTTGAGATTCTCTCCGGAGAAACTCGTCTCTCCGGCCAACGTGCTTGGCTCGGAGGGCGAATAACTGCTCTTCGTATTTGACATTGATTGCGTTTATTCTCTGCAACACAATTACACAAAGGATTATGGTTAGGCTGATGCTTATACATTGTAAAATGACAGAACACACGAAACTACTTTCAAGAGACAATTTTCGACCATTTACTAGAAAAGCTTAGGCGAACATTATATTATGTGACGAAGGAATCCACTGTTGGGCAGGAAAAGCATGTTTCTATATAACTGAGGATGTATTCGTATACAGCCAACGGAATTAGATTGTTCGGTTTACACAGAGAATAAGCAATCCTGCCGAAAACATTGATCATAACAATCTGCAAACATGAGGATTAAAGTTGCCTGCTATTCCCGGTGTCTCACAGAGACCCGTAAAAGAAGGATTGATAAGTTTCATCAATATTTCCAAAATACCTCACATATTAAAAAACAGAGCCGGAGCATACCTCTCTATGCCTAGCATTTTCAGCATCCTCTGCATCAGTTTGTTCTTTGCTCAGTTTCATGATATCATCCACAAATCTCTGTTCAAGACCTTCCAAAGTCGGCGGCATACGATTATCTTCATAGCCTATATCCATATCCTCTTCATGGGACTGAGATCTAGGATCTCCTCCACCCTGTCTCTCCACTGGCATGCGGGGATCCATCCTCTGGTTCTGGTAATAGGATCGGGGAGCATCACGTCCTTGACCTAAAAGAAAAAACAAAGCAATTGTGATCGAAGAAATTTACAAGAGCCTGCTCTAGGCAATGACATACCTGGTTCTGAGTGTTATGGGGGTAGCTAAAAATATTTCACCGATTTCTTTCAATAAATAGAAGTACTACTAGTTACTTTGGAAAATTGCAAAAGCCAAGAACTATTGAATTAAACCCAGCCAATCTCCAATTAAAGCTAAGTATGATACGAAATAACGAATGCTCAAACATGAAGGTATACAAGGGGTCCAAGAAAGGTGGTTGATTTGGCAACAAATGCAGCAGAGGACAATGAGGATGTGGCATCCAAGGTGGAATCTAAAAAGAAAGAAAGAAAACTCCATCTTCTCCAGCTAAAATGTCAATGGAATTGACTGCTGAACCTGTTTGTCATGTTAACTGCAACTACTGCAACACCATTTTGGAGGTATCTTTTTCTTTTGATATATTACACTTAATTTGCATGTAGTTAGCTAATTAAAACTTCATCAAGAAATCAAATTTCAATACTTCAAGCTCATAAACAATAGGGTTAAGGAAAAAGGTAACCTTTTGAAAAACCCAGTTTTTGGATGTGTTTTCAGATGGTTTTAGTGTAATCAAGCAAAAAGATTCAATTTTTATCTCTTGAATGTAGTTTTCTGGCATCCAAGGTGGAGCCAGTTTGAGGCTAGCAAAGAAGATAGAGTTGAAGGATTCATAGTTATCTGCTATCTATTACTAGTAATTATTTTATCTGGAGTATTATTATCTTGTTCGGCGTCTTGTTTGAAGTTAATCTCTTTTCCTTTTCGTGGTAGGAGTCTTAGGATATATATTACCCCTGATGTTTGAAGGGGGAGGTATGTCTTGAAGTTAGTTTGTTTGGCAAAGGCCAAGACCCTTGCAAAAGGTGCAGTACCTGTTCTTTTATCCATAGTTATCTTCCAGTCAATTCATCGAGCAAGTGGTGTGCGTGCCTTATCCTCGTTTACTGCCGTCAGTCACTGTGTAATCTTTTATCAAACAGTTGGCAGGTAATACAGATTGCTCTCTTAAAATAGAAATGAACCTCTCTACAAGCAGCATCCTAAATCTTAAGCGAAACAACAGTAATATAATCTTAGGCTTAAGATTAAGCTAGCTCCTACATTCTGATGCTTTGTTCAATCTCTGCAAAACCTCTTATTTCCATAGATAAATCGATGAAACAAAATCACCTTCGATTAATTAGCCTAATTTCAACTATCAATTCTCATAAATTAACCACATTACACAACCAATTCACACTAACAGAACAACGCTACAACAAAATCACCAGCTAAATCGCCACAAACTACGAACAAACTCAAACGAACAATCAATTAAAGAGAAAACTCGCCTTCGGAGAAAGGCGCAGTGGGAGACATAGCAGCCTGCGGCAATTTAGCTTCGGGGCCATCTCTTTCCCACCGCCATTGATTGTTATGCTGAGCTCCTTCCTTGTCTCCCGACTGCTGCTGCTGCTGCTGCTCTTGGTGTCGCCCCTGGTAATACCCCGACTTGCTGTTCTGATGCGATTGAGAGCCGCCGCTGCCGTATCCTCCTCCGCCGCCGCCGGACTCGCCGCCGTAGTGCCCGCCCTGCCGCCGCATCGTCTCCGATTGTTAAATTATGAGCAATTCTACACTAATTATTGCGGAATTTGTCTGGTTCCAGCTCGATTCGATGCCCTTTCGCTCAAATCAATCGTGATTTGGGGCTATTTCATATCCATTTCGTCTCATTCAACATGTTTGATTTTGCAGATAATTTTGTTTTATTTTTATTTATTTGAGAAAAAAAAAAGAATTTGGGCTCGGGTTTTAATATGGACTTACTATTTAGGCCCAACCCAAGTTATATGAGATTTAAATTTGGGCTGAAAAAAATATTACTAGAAGCCCATTGATTTGACTCTAGGAAATACTACTAGTATAATGTCATTTTGATGGGAACAAAATTTTAGAGCATCTTTTTGATTTGATTATGGATATTTTGCTCACCCCTAATAAAAATGAATATAAAAATATAATATGCTATTTATGAGTTAATTTTATATAATACGCGATGGTATTTTTATAAATATATATAGAGTAATTAAATTTCGTTATCCAATACAAAAATATTTCAAAATGGGTATTATTTAAAAATAGATAAATCTTTAAGAATATTTTTAAGAAAACAAGAAAACTTCAAGCTAGTGACATTTCAAAAAAATATACAATCATAAAGCAAATGTTGGCATACTTATATCAAATATTGGAAAATGGAAAAAGGAAAATATGTAGCCAACAAAAAATCAATTTAGCTTCAAATTTTCATCCACAAACCCGACAACTAAATCTTCAAGTGGTGTCTCATCCTATGTGGACATATAAACCTATTAGCTAATTAATCAAATCCCAATTCTTGAACAATTTTTTGTACCACATCCCAAATATGTGCTTTGTCTCATGGTACATTTTATAATTAAAAAAAGTTTGTATTGAATTTTAGTCAATCCTATTAGATTAAAACAAAGAATTTTGTTCACTATCACAATTTTTGCATGCTCAAAACTAAATTATTTTACGATGTACATATTTTTAAAATTCGAATGTAACAGCGTCAATTTAGTAGAAAAAATGTCATCACCGACATGTGATGGTAGACAAAGACTAGAAGTGAACCTCATCCTCAAAGTCGAAGGATTAGGATGAAAATACAACATATATAGTGGGGTCGGTGACAGCTCTGAAATCTAAAGACCGAATTTAATGGCGTCTACCAGCCCTCATTGTGGACTCGATCGACTACCCTGATTCCACTTGGATCCGTACCGTGTACATTACTTTTCAAAAATGCTGTGATTAGATTGCAATCGGAACAATATACTATAGGTTGAGAACAAAATCTCGTAGGTAACAAATAATCTTGTCTTGCTATACTTGGCAATGATGGCCATAATAAAGAGATGAAGATTTGCTACGCAAATTAGGGTAAGTGGAAAGCCTTGTGTACCCATGATTTTAATTTTGTGGGTGTTCATGGGAAGACAATTTTATAATAATTGCTTAAAATAAAAAAATTATCATTCGACATATATCACATGTAACACTAAATAAATATTGAACGTGGAAAAATAAAGTGCACTCTATTTCTATAAATAAACACTAAATACTTGAAAAAAAACAAGCTTTAACGATGTTTAATTAAACAACTAAAACAACTATTTTCAAATTAAAACTTACTAATAGTATTTGTGATGATAATTTGTGGCTACCTCGTGGTTGTTTTGTGGGCCTATTAATTACGTGTTGTATTCTGTAGTAGTTTTTTACGTAATGTTTTTTGTCAATATACTGATAACGTTACTGTTGTTTCTTTTTCGAACTACTTATCTATTGCTAGTTAGTCTGCTACTACGATATTCACCAATTCGAGCTCTAAGCAATTATGTTATATCAAAAAGGATAATCAAACCTAAATCAAGTTAAAAATTTGTACGGACACCCAATAAATTAATAATTTTCTTAATGTGAATATTGGTCACAAATTTAGTTCCTCTTATCCTTTCTAAGTCCCATCAAAGAGAGCATCTCACAACTCAAACCCTTGCTAGCTTTATGCCTTTTCCTTGGCACACAAATGTTGTTCCAAAAATAGCACTCATATACTAGTTGCCACTTTTTCTTTTGCAGATGTTTAGCACTCAATTTGGAAATTCTATTTTTTCTCCATTGGATTAGGGAACCAAACAATAAGGTATCAATTTACGACTTAACATAACAAAAAATGTTTAATGCTATTATAAAGCATTAGTAATATGTCTGTGAGTGCATTCATAGTTTATAATAAAAATAACAGAATTTATATGTCGCACGTCATATAAGTTAGAAACTACGATCATGACCGTCAAACATAGTTACATAAAAATCAAAGCTCAATTTATTAATTTTGAAAATTTGATGATTATGCTCGTAATTTTTGTGTTATAACTAAGAGTGATTAGCGCGACATAGTTCAGTTTTCCTGTTAAGCTACAATTGTGACGTTCGTAAATAAAATTGATTACACGAAATGACAACCCGAACCCCCTTGATTAAAATTTATTATTTAGTTATAGCGAAGTAGACATATATACTAATTCTTTATGCTAACTTTTGTCTGGAATTTTATTGAAGTATTTAACTTTATGGTGGAGCCTGTATTTCGTATTAACTGGAGCTTCTGCTGCTCTAGATAATTTTAATTATGGTAAAATAATTGATATTTTATCATGTATTCCCTTTTCAAATATGCCCATCACTAGTAATAGTAAGTATCTTTTTTACCCCATTTTTCACAAAAAAATATTCTGTTTATACTCAATTTTGTATACTTTTCGAATATGTCATTCCCTTTCTGGGATTAGTGGTATGGCCAGCTAGGTTTGCTACAGAATAACAAATTAATTACTGTAGTTTTGTTGGAATCAACTATGCAATTATTTACTAATTAAATAGCTAGAAAAGGTAAAAATGATTTTTTTTTCAAATGTGGTAGTAATTAATTTCTATAGTACTTATGATTTCGTGAAATAGAGGCGCCAATAATTACCATAAATCACGAAGTTCATCAAATTATAGTTTATCTCGCACTTCAAAATTTAAACGACAAATCACAAAAATTCAAATATTCGCAATTACCTCAACTTTTTTTTTTCGAACTAATGCAGTGCATGTGTAAGCTTTGGTACGATACTATCGATGAATAGTTATGCATACATGTATTAAATGACAACATAGACGACTAAATCAATATCTTTTTAAGCCTGCAAACTAAATAAAGAGTCAGATAGAACTATTCAGAACTTTTAAAACCTTATTTATTATTTAAATTATGAAATATATTCGACAAACCAGAAATGATCCATTTGTCATAATTTTACCATCAATTTACACTAAAATAAATTATATAAAACTCATTTTAGTTAAAGAGCTAGCGGCGGACATTTAATGACTATGACAAATGAATCAAGATGATAACGTACGGATTCAAGAATTCAATTTAAAACTTTACAATATTCACCAATTGTTTTATATATCAAAATAAATATTCTGGATGGGAAGAACAATTTTCCAGAAGTCGAATCGAACATGGAAATGGGAAAAAGAGAGGCTGGGAAATTTATATAAAAATAAAGAAATAATTTTAGAGCAACGACAAAATTCCAAAAATATTGAGACAAGATAATGCTCATGAAACTGTAGACAAAAGTATAAAAAAAATTAAAAAGAAAAAGTTGGAATAAATTCAAAATGCATGAAATCAAGGCACGTACGTGGCCTATTAGAGGCTTAGATTAGGAATATCCTCTATTTAGATTCCATTGGGCTGGTTGCCAATTTGCAAGAATCAAACAATCATTTAAATAAAGATAAGTCTACAAATATCCACGTTCGTAAATATTAATTTAAATTTTTTTAATATAAAAAAAATTGATTGATTGGATAGATATTTATTTAAATTTATACTCCTATTAAGAATTGTAAGTAAATTAATTTGGTAGGATTTAACGGGTAGAAGATGAACACTTGGTTCAATAGATTAAGAAAAAGGAAAGTGGGTGGGTGGGTCGCTCCGAGTCCGACCCATCACGGTTTGGACCATCAACAAATGGGTCCAGCTTAAAACCAGACCATTGACCATAAAGTTGTTTGGATACTTCTTAGTCTTGACCTACAATGTTTGTTTGGACAATAATTAATAGGATAATTTATTATCTAAAGCATTATATTTGATTGTATTCGTCTCAATCTCATAAGTTTCCTATCTCTTTGAATTAGATCATAATTTTACTTTGATTCACGGTTATGATAAGAGAAAGTCTGAATCGTGAATGTCCGATCGGGATTTTAAAGTTACGAACTTAAGTCATAGCTATGACCTTAAATTTCTAATGTTAATTATACAAATTATTATAAAAAAAATTCATAATATTGATTTCATGAGTGAAACGAGATTTCAGTTCTATCTAGACCATAATGATTTAAAGAATCGATATTTGTCTTAGTCTGAAAATCCGTCCCTTGTGTTATTGCGATTCAAATACAAGTAGTGAATTGCACTGAAAAGTTAAATAGTTTTAAGTTGATAAAGAAGAGAATATAACGTAATTGGAAGAAGACGACGGCATCTCCATTGTTAATTTTCTGTGTACACTCCAATATAAATTAACGTCCAAATATAACGCTCACTTCATACTGATTAGCTTGGTCTGAATTCCTTTTCAAATTGCCTGAATTGATTTGATATATTATAATTTTACTCTTCACAATGATCGTGTCGAGAAAAATGTGTGAATAATAGAGACTAATATTAAAAGAGAATTCCAAAAAACATGTCAACATTATGGACAAAAGAATCGACAAATACTCTTATTCATAACATTCCACGTGTCTTCCATTTTCGTCATTATCACACTAAACCATAGCTAATAAACAAACAAAATCTGGTTATTTATATTGTTGTAAAGTTATTACATGTGCATATGAAATAATTAGAGGACATAAGGACAAAAACAGAGACGCGTCTGCTGCAATGCGATTGGACCACGTGGCGGAACCTCATTCGCGGCCTGGATGGCTGTGATTGGGCAACGATTTTGTGGAAAAGGAGAAGGGAATTCTCCCTCACATATTCTGACACTGAAATCGTGCTTTCACTTTCGCTGTCTTTCTTTATAGCCAATGAAGAGAGAGAAAGTGGAGAGAGAAATGCGAATGTCCATTAATGGAAATGGGATTTGAGTGAATGACAAAGGAGCTTTCCTCAAAAGCTTCATAAAAAAAGATCCACAATCCCTAAAGTTTTGCCTTTTTTTTTTTAATTTCTATAATCACAAGTGTCCATTGTGTTATATACCATGACGTACATGTAGCTGCATAATAACTTACTCCTTCCATCCCGGCTAAGATGACGCATTTCTTGGTCGGCACAAAATTTTAGGAGTCATTGGTTGAAGTGTTTAATTGGAGAGGTGGGTGTAAATATTAAAATAGAGAGAGAAAGAAATATGAATATGTTAATAGAAGTGAGAAAAAGTAGTTGAGTGTATTAATTGGAGAGAGAAAGTTACCAAGAAATGAAATATATCATTTTAGTTGAGACAAACTAAAAAGGAAACATGTCATCATAAGCGGGACGGTTCAGGGAGTAGTTAAATGCATCAAACACATAGTAATTCCTAAATACTTTTATTGGTGTGTAACCGAATTTCTTCAATAAGATCTTGTAAAAGGTAGTCATGAGTTTGTTTTTTTTTGTGTAGAGAAGCATGTCTACGACTTTTCAAAATTGAGGCGGCGCACCTGACTTGATAGTCGTGCATTGTCGGCTTTCTCAAATATAAAAAATGTGACCTCTCGTGCATCGCTGACCTTCTTAAGAAATGGAAATTGAACCCTATCCCCATCACTCCCCTAAACCCACCCCCATCCCATTTATCGATGTGGTCCAGCGCGGCGAAATGTACGGTCTAGAAGCTACATATCTCTCCATGTGCATTGATTGGAACCTCCGCAGCAGTGCGAGTTGCGGCCTAGAGCCCGGATAATAGTGTGTACGTGTGGGGTTGGGAGTTGATTGACCGACCTCACCGTCGGTCCGTGATAGCGAGAACTCAATTAAATTTGAAGATGTTGATCCTATAATGCTACAACTATCTCTAATTTTTGGAGTTATGGTTCACTTTAGTGTTTCATCTATTATCCATTATTAAAGATTATATCTATTTGAACTTATGATTAGTGATTTTGGGCCAACTAAAAGATTTCTGAATCTTCCACTAGACAAAACTAGTGAAATTGATGTAAGCTAGCTACAACTCAAATTGATTCCCCAATTTATAAGGATATGAGAATTTTATGAACTGGCTATAAAATTCAGCATTAATTAGTTCAATGTTATGCAATATCATATCATCTTTATGTTTAAATGGGAGTACTTTTTATTCTTCGAAACAAATACCACGATATAAAATCTCAATTGGTTATCAATCTCAATCTTATACAATTGGGATTCGGAAGTTATATGTTGATTACTAATCGTAAATATTCAAGCTATATTAATTCAAATAATTTTGTCATCTATTAATGATGTAATAGTAAAATGTAAATGAAATTCATCACCATACTTCGAACCTATAATCTAAAATCCAGTATAGGCTAGCCTTTGTTGGAAAGATTGATACTAATAAAATTGTGCAAAGAGTCTAAAAGAAAACTTTTAGCAAAGCAAAAGGTATGATAGCCTGATAAAAGCTGTTTGATACATGTTGTCCTAAAATATTTTTAAAACATATATGGTGCTTGTACAATTTATTCAATTTTGACTAGTCAAAACTTTATGTAAAGGCTAGTATGACCCAACAAATTTATTGTTTATTATTGATTATTATTATTATTATTATTATTATTATTATTATTATTATTATTATTATTATTATTATTATTATTATTATTATTATTATTATTATTATTATTATTACTCTCTTGTTCCACTTTAAGTTGATCATTTCTAATTCAGCATGATATTTTATGTAAGGTTGTTGGTGAGTAACGTCGGGAAAATAAAATAGCAGAGAATGATTGAAAAAGTGATATTTCTATATTTAGAAATGTAGTACGGTTATTTAGAGTTGGACATCCCAAAAAAGAAAATGTGTCAATTAAAATGGAATAAAGGGAATATTAATTTTTTATTAAATATTTGTGCAGCATTTTAGTTGATTGTGCATCACTTCTCATTACATTTGGTTGCTACATAATTATCGAAAACAACATGATCCATTAATTCAATGACTCGGACACTACACACAATAAAATAGAGTACTATATTAATTCTAAATTTACTATCAAGCCCAAAATATGGATCACCCAATCTTTATTCCAGAGTAATTGAGATTTTATTTTTATGTAATTTATCAAGTTATAAGTAATGTTTATAGCAATATTTAATATGTTAGAATCAAAATGAAGGAATAAAACAATAAAATTTATGTTAACAATGACCTGGATAGTAATTAAGATATTTATATTGACATATGCATGTGTTGCATTATCAATTGTCAGTCAAAAACTAGCCCTACGATTGAAGAACTTTTGATGAGTGGTAATATAAATTGTTTCTTTTCCATACAAAAATAGATGATTTATAACAAATTGGGCCAACGATTTCATGCTTTTCTAATTTGTTCTACTTTATATAAGTGGAGCTCTATTGCCCACAATTTGACCTCTTTTTTTTTAAAAAAAAAATTGTTTTGTTCTTTTTAGTACAATCAAAGATTGCATTCTTTTTAATTAATATGGTAGTTCGACTTAATTACTTTTGACCAATAGTTTGTAGCCATAATTAATAATACTCAAATCTATCAAATTATATGTAGAGAGATTAAACTTTCGACTTAATATTGAAATGGTTAAAATATTTTCATGTAAGACATAATTAAAATAGATGAATTATTGGAAACCCTTTATTTACATTTATGAGCAACATACACGTGTGCCTCCCTCATTCCTCGGGATTTCAACCAAGATCTTTTCTTTAAATATTTTCCTATAATTGTTGAAACTTTATCACTAATTTGTAACGTGTGTTATGACTATGAGTATAAAGACGTGAATTTTGAATCTTATTTTCTAAAATAATTTTTCAATATACTATTAGTATGTAGAAATCTCATTCGGCTTGGAACTTCTATAAGATCACTCTTTTCTAATGGAAATTGACAAATATTGTTATAATATTCGTTATTTTTTTTATTTATGTTTGGTGTTCGCCTATTGTTTTGTGAGTATGTTTTATGTAATATTTCTCAATAAAACATTTGCTTAAATTTATAAAATAATTTGTTGTTTTTTTGTTGTTGTTTTTGTTCTGAATTATATCCATACTGAGACTCAGTGGCGGATCTTGGGGGGCAAGAGGGGGCGGTCGCCCCCTCCGTGCGACTAATTTTCTCTTATCGGGATGTAAAATTACCATATCCGCTCCCTCCGTTTGCCTCGACGTCGCCCCGAAAATTGAAAAAAATTGTCATTTTCGCCCTAAACCAACCTACTAATATATATTTTGCCCCCTCCATTTATGAATCTTGGATCCGCCATAGTGAGACTCTATATATTGCTCGTCATTTCTATGGCTCGATTGCTTGTACGTCATTTGAAAAAGGTACAAACAATTAACTTCCCTCCAAAGCAATCTAAAACTAATCATACCATAAAAGAAAAAAGGAGTGAAATTGAGCCAACTAAACCAAGTTGAAAAGAGACATACATCATCCTTGGTCCTACTTGAAAAATAAAAGAAAAAGGAATGAAGTAACATCTCCAGCTGATTTCATGTGCATGTTACCTTTTTTAATTTTGCATATATTCAAATAATTTCACTTAATATAACACACATATACACGCACACACATGCACATTTTTGTTCGTCCAATCACATTAAATTATCAAAAAATAAAAACAATTTTAAAGAAGGAATTTACATTACGCCGCCGTGAAGATGAAGTTCTCTCATATACGAGTATAAATCTTTAAATGGAATTTAATATACAGTTAATTGTATAGGGTTTATATTCAAATTAGTAGTCATGGATAAATGGGTGTCACTCTCAATTGCAAGTGGGAATATATATCTAAAATATTGATGATGTTATGCTACATTCCTTACGCGAACATCGTCCGTGAACACCACTCTTGTTCAATTCACATTATATTTTTTTTAGATTTGGTATTTCAAAAATATTATTGACACTATTAATTTTGAGTCACATAAAAATTTAAGTTTGATTTATTCTTTTATTCATTTATTTGAAATTATAGAGAAAATGAATAAATCGAGCTCCATAGCCGGTAGAACCATATGCTTTTTTTCAATAATATTTTCCCTTTAGTCTTATTTTATTTTGTTATATTTTCATCTCAACCTACATCTTTTTAATCCGTATTTATTATTTTATTTTGAATAAAATTTATTTATTCTTAGTGGAATTAAAAAAAAAGTGATTTTGTTTTTTTCTCTCCACCACATCTCAATATTTATTGATGCTAATTTCTAGCTCTTGTCCCATTATATACAGTGCAGCTCTTTTCGGATATTGTTCGTCCGGTTCGATATTGAAGGATTCTATTCATTTAATTTCATGTGATAAAATGAAAGTCTTTTTAGATTAAAAAAAATAAAAGATTTATTCTTATTCTATGAGTCACTCTCTTTGCATACGATGTGCGACCATTATCCGTTTAATTTACTAACCATGATGTAATTCCAATGAATTTATTCCATTGGATTGCCTATACATGATTTTTCAGATGAACCACATTTAAAATACAAGTATAATTCCATCAAAATTCATAAGGCTTTTTCTTTGTTATAAGTGAAAAAAATAACAAATTTCTTGTGTTTATATGATTTTGCACTATAATTTGTCATTTGGTCATGCTTCATTTCCCATTTGCCTTTTTCGTTAGTCAGAGAGGATGACGGTACTGAAATTTTCAGTTTCAAGTAAGACACTCACAACACATCGAAGTTTTGGTTGAGACTTAACGCTCTTATCACAAATTTATTTTTCATTAAAAAAATCATATTGTTATTTCATAATTATAATTAGCATAAAAAAATTATAAATTACAACTAAACCAATTATAATCATGTAAATTTTAATTTTAATAATCCATGTTTTTATTTTAAATTATGGAGTATAATTTCTTAGTATATTTTAATGTTTATTTGTAATTTTAACACTATTGAAAATTAAATAAATATATTAAATTTGAGATTTTACTAAAAAATCAAATAGGCAAGTGATGAGATATAAAATATGGCCTAAAATGAGAATTTATTTTTTTTCATAAATGATAGAAATTAAAATATTCAGTCATATGAGAGGGCATTTTACTGCTCCCACAAGAATAAAATACTTAAAACTGAATAAATGTATACATAGTTGATGAGGTGGCGAATATCTCTTTAGGTATCATTTCTGGATATTATATTAATCAAGTATCATAATTAAGAAAGTAATCCCACTTTAGTTTACTTTATTTTATGAACTAATGAACTTCAATGTTCTCCCTAATTGGCCGTACTCTTTTGACTTAACAACACTTGTTAAATTAGTATAATTATCATTTAATTAATTAAATTAGAAAAACATAGTCAAGGCACTAGGTCATGACACGATTAATTATCGTTAATTAGTCTTTAACGTACGATTAATTAAGTATAGCAGTCAGATTCCGCAGATTAAAAGAAATTAATTTAGTCAAACTATGAATCTATCCATCGGTTTCGTATAAATGCGTTAATACTTTCGGTTCTTTAACATAATTAATTAGTTAATTATTGTATTATTAGTAAGTAATTATCATTAATTCTTATGTATCCAATCATTTCTTGGGTTGACTTAAATTAATTAAAAGAGTAAAATAATGTACGAAATCAAGGTAGTGCAGCATCTAGCTACGTAATAATCGGCGTTTAAACTTGAGATTAATGAACCAATTAAACCTTGATTAATGGTCACCATAGCTTATTAAGATGAGTTTTTTGTTAGTTTTGATGGCGATGGTCGAATTCGAATTTTCGAAAAGTTTTTCATCACTAAAGGATTCGTAAAAATATTAATATTTAATGCTCCTATATAGAGACAAAATATTTCTCTAAATATATAAATTAATAAAGATGGTGACGTTGTAAAGAAAGAGAAAAAAACAGCAATTATATATAGTAATACTAATTGTTAACCTATTAGTGAAACTTACTTCACAATACTCATGTGTTAATTATTAATAAATGCTAATCAATCATTATTAGTAGTATTTCATCAAAAGTCAATTAGTATTTTAATTTACTTAAAATTTTATCACTTTAATTTCTTGATCAATTTCATTAATACAAATCAAAATAAAGAAAAAGGAAAGCGATCGGTTCAATTAACCTATGGTGGGATCATAATTTCGATTCTTTATTATATAATATACTTAAAAAGTAAATTTATTCTCTATATTAATTAATTAAATAATTAATTTCCAATTAAGCATGACATTAGTCATTTTTGGGAAAAGCCATATTGTTCTTCATAGGCTCCCACTTTAGGTCGGCCTAGTCCTACGACTCTAGAATGTGACCATCCATGCAAATTAGAAAATAAATAAATAAAATAAATGTGAAAATTAAATAGATAAGGTGAGGAATTTTGTGGCATTGCTTTATAGGGAGACAAAGAGCATCCAGCCTTTTCTTAGCCTTCCATGGTCTGTGGCAAAACCTTTCAAAAAAATTTAATTTTTTTTGTCACCCATTATCAATATTTATTCTGTCAAATACTGTAGATTATATTCGATTTTGCTAAATTGATGTCGCACGTAGTGGATTTAAACTAGCTAATATTTGAAGAAAGCTATCTTACATGTCAAATTAGGATAAATATGGGGAATACTTTGTTGCATACAAAATTTTGTGTGTTTTTTATGCACACGATTAGTGATGTGAGATTATGGATATTAAATAATTAATTTTTAAAATTTTAATTTTAAAATTATCCATTTTCTTTGAATTTTGATGAACATTCAATTGAGGTCTAATTTCCTTTATTTAAATCACACTTATAATTTTTCACAATTTAACGGTATTTTATTTTTAAAAAATTCCATTCTCTTGGAAATTAGAAGAATATAAATTAATTAATAAAAATAAATTATACTACTAGTAAATAATTTAAACGATTTGAAAATAATTAAAATACCATCTTATGAATAATGCAAAATAAATGAGTAGTTAGTGACATGGTTATGATATTTAAGTGATGACTTGAATTAGTGAATAATGAATTTTAAATTATGAGTCATTGACAAATGACAAGAATGACTTTAGCCTACCACAACATGTACACATGAACACACACATGTTTATGTCATTTTGCATGTATGTATATATATAACAATAATAATGAATTATAATACATGAAATAGTTAACCCACCCAAAATGCTAAAGTTAACCAATATACCAAAAAAAGTTATTGAAAATGATCAACATCACAAACTTTTTATAGATATATAGTACACCTCACACGTATTAACATGTACTATACACAATATATGCATTATGCACATATATAATATTTTATTTATATACACAAACAAAAATACCATCAAAATCTTGGGTCCCTATATGGAACATGACTCAAAGCATGGTTTCCACATATATTATTCCCTTTAGTATTTTGTTTTTTATTTATCTATGAATAGTTAAACACATAAAAGTTATATATAGCAATAGAATCTTGGTTGAGATATGATGGAACAATTATACAACTGTTCGATAATGAAAAACATCAATATTGACGCAGAAAAAAAGATTGATAGAAGCTGAATTTTTTAAAATTTATTCAAAAATATTTTTTTAAGTAATTTGAATAATTAATTGGAGGTTTTGGGTAACAATTTATAAAAGAGTTCAAATTTTTTTTAAAACTGTATAAAAGGGACCAAAAAATAGGCTTAGTCGGAGCTTAAGCCCCTTCACTATTCCATTTGACTCACAGCCTTTTGAGTCTAACAATATAAATTTGATGTCGGGGCGGAGTGTGGAGGCCGCCGTAGCGACAGAATCGTCTTTCTTGCTGCAATAATATAAATTCGATTGATCAATGATATGTATGTCAATTAATTAATTTAATCCTAAATTTAGTTCATAATTAAACTTATAATTTACTCAATGATGGATTAGCGTTTCATGAATTAATTATCTCAATCTCAGACAAATCGAGATCCCTATACATAGATCAAATTAAAATACAAGAAATAGAATTTTGAACCTACACAAAAAGACGCAGATCTTTGATCTGATTGGAGATTGAAAATTTTGTTTTGATCACAATAAAATATTAATATTTCGCAGAAAATCATAGGCATTATTACTAGTATACATATGTACATATGTGATTCCCATAGTATATATATATAAATGAATAAAATAGTTACAAATGTATGGTGATTCTTTTTTATTTAAAAATTTCAATTAACGAATTTATGGCCGCCCAATGGTGGTGGCTCTTTCAAAGTTATTCCTTTGCTTCCTTCTTAAGCCATTTTCATCCAATCATCCACTCTTTTATGCTTTACCTAATTGTAAATTGCTCTACCTCATAATATTCTTCCCATGTTAATCTTATCTTGTCTCATCTTTTTTTCATAAATATCTACTTGAAATCCCTAAATTCCTTAACCTAGAAATGTGTAGATGGAATTCGAACTCATAATGTATAGTTCAAGAGTTCATCGATTCATGCCAAACAGACCTTTCATAGGACAATAGCCGATCAATCAAATAGACTTTAGTTTTCTTGTGAATCGTAGTCTTTTATGTCTGTTCACTTTGCTATTTATTGGTGGAATTCGAACTCATAATCTATCATTCACGAGTTATCAACTCCCACCTTTTCATTACCGGTCTTAATCATCCATTGAAATGTACCAAAACTCATTCCCATTTTTCAAGGACTGTAAAAATGCTCAGTCGAAAATTTGGTCGACAGTCTATCAAGACTTACGATAATTTAGATAGGATAAAGAGTAAAGGCCAAATGTGGTCCCTAACATATAGCCGTTTTTATCAATTTGGTCCTTAACATTATCATTTTGATTATTTGGTCCCTCACAAATAAACTCGGACCCGAATCGGTCCTCACTTAACAGAACCGTCAAAAAATAAACGGTGATTGCAATTTGAATATATTAAATTACTAATGGTAATTAATTATACCTAATTATAATTCTTAATTCCTATTAAATTACAAATTATTCATTTCATTTTGCAACTGATACTATCTTTTTTCCAATTTTGCTAATAGGAAAAGAATTATAATTAGGTATAATTAATTACCATTAGTAACTTAATATAGTCAAATTGCGGTCATCATCTATTTTTTGACGGTTCTGTTAAGTGAGGACCGATTCGAATCCGAGTTTATTTGTGAGGGACCAAATAATCAAAAAGATAATGTTAAGGACCAAATTGATAAAACGGTCATATGTTAGAGACCACATTTGACCTTTACTCTAGGATAAAATCAACATTTTATACCAAAAAAGAACGACACATAAGCTAACAAAAGACAATAACCAACTAACAAACAACAAAAAACACACAACAATATCAGGCTCGCATGTCTCCTTTAACAAATGTACTTATTGATTTTGTAGCACATAACATATCTAAATAGCGCACACACAACATAAATCATAATCTCCTCAAACAAGCCATTGAAGAAGGCTCCGATAACGACATAAGCAAGAACAAGGATAACAATGACGACAACAACACACCATAACTCTGAATAGTGAATAGCCTAGTCAACAATTTTCAAGCATTTAAATATCTCCCTCCGTCCCATAAAAGTTGAGACAAAACTTTTGGGCACGGAGATTAAGAATTTATATTAAATAAATAAGAGAGATAAAAAAAGTAGGAAAGATAAGAGAGAGTAAAGTAAATAATGGAATAAAATAAAGAGTGATTAGATGTTTTGTCTTTTGTTAAAAAAGGAAATGACTCAACTTTATTGGGACGGACTAAAAAGGAATACGACTCAACTTTTATGGAACGGAAGGAGTACGTTATAATTTTACCTTTCATTAAAAAGTCCTCTTAGTTGTTCGTTCACTACATTCTACAAACCATTTCCAAGCTTCTTCAAAATCATGCTATGCATATGCCACACCAGTTGGGATGAAGATTCTTGCTTAAAATATGTGAGGAAACAACAAAATTTGTCTTGTAATTTTAATAAAATAAAGAATCTTCTTCGCATTAAAAAGGTTAAAAGCTCCATTTTAGCATGAAGCCATATCACACCGTCCACCTATTATATCCCAATGAGTATGAGATTCAATCATTGTTTCCTTCTTTCTATAATTTATCGCTATCTCAATTTTATAACTTTAACAAAACAAGAAATTAAACAAAAGCATACCCACCATTACAAATTAAAAATTAAACATAACCCAAGAAGGAAAAAGTGAAAAAATAAATTCGAAAATAAATACACCTTGGAACAAAAAAAAAAACGTTAAAATTTCAAAATTTAAAATTGTCATTGAATTGAACCCATCAATTTTATAAATTATATACAAATCAAATCTTAATTTATTCATGACATCAATTACATTGTTTGTGATATTTAAATTATAATAATAAATAAATAATGCTAATCTTTATAAGCAAATTCCAAAACAAGAAAGCCATATTTTCCTAAATTATTAACGAAATTGAAAGACTTAATTTTGTAACAGAGTAAGTGAGAGAGAGAGAGATGGTGGCGATGGTGGCGTAGGCTGTGGGGCCCAATGAATCCATTCGATTCTGCATTTTGCGCTCCTACAAATACCGCTCCACTCTCTCCCCTTCCATTTGCATTCAACCCATCACCATTAATCCTCACTTCCCACACATCTCCAGCAGATTTTAATCAGTCTGCGTTGATAGTGTTCGACGAAATGCCTCTGAGAAGAACCTCCAACCACATTCCCTCCGACGACCTCGAGCAGGGCATCGTCACCATCCTCGCCGCCGATTCCCACGCCAAAGCCGCCTCAATCCGCCGCACCCTCTCCGCCGACATGTCCTCCAAGAAATGGCTCAATCAAAACGGCTTCTTCCCCATCAAGAAGGATGAAGAATTCAACCAATCCCCAAATCAGGATGAAGTGTGGCGATCAATCCAAGCTGAGAACGCCAAGAATCCGCCCCGAAAAACCGGGGTTTGGGGGCAAATTCTCACTCAGAAGAGCGATGATTCCGTGGTGCAGCCGCCGTATGTTCATCCCATGGTGAAGCGGAGCAGGAGCAGCATGAGCGAGAAGAGCCTCGAGGTCTGCACCGAGAGCCTCGGGTCCGAGACGGGGTCGGATTGCTTCTCCGACCCCGAGCTCGGAGATGAAGAGGAGTTGATCAAGAGAAGAGAACAACAACAAGGAGTTGATCAAGATGAAAATTTGAATGTAGTTGTCAAGTTCAAGAAGTCTCCCCCGCCGCGGAATTTCCCTCCTCCGCTGCCCTCCATCGACGGTGGCGCCTCCGTGCAAATGCACTCTCGCCGCGAGAACGGGAGGCTGGTCCTCGAAGCTGTCTCGGTCGCCCCACGAAACTACTTCCACGCCAACCGCGAAGACGGCCGCCTCCTCCTCACCTTAAAGAATCATGCTCCGGCGGAGGAAGCGGCGGCGCCGCCGCCGGAGGAGGAAACCGGGGAAAAGGGTGTTGGAAAAGAGGAATCTTTGGTGGTGGAACAGAATCTATCCGTGCCAACTGGAATGATAAGTGTGCATAAATCAATGAGAAAGCTTATGACGGTAGGAAATTACAATATTACCCCTAGTAAATGTGGGGCCACTGCGAAAAACCCGGGATTTATCGACGGATTTAGCGACGGAACGGAGACGGTCGTCGCTTACCGGCGATTTGCCGACGTCGGAAAAGTCGGCGACGTTTTTCCGACGACCGAGGCGCGGCAGTCGCTCCCGCCTCGGCCGCCTACCCCGCCGGCCGCGGTGTCGGCGTCGTCGCTCAACGCGTACGAGTATTTCTGGCGGAGCAAGCCGTTCATGACGAGCAGCAAGAGCAGCAAAAAGATGGATCAAGATTTGGTGCTATACATGAGGGGATGCAAAGAGGGGAGGAGGTCTCTTTTTTGGCAGCCATATTGCATAGCCACTTCTTGATTATTATAATTGTTCAAGGATAATAATGATTTTTAATTCACCTCAAGAATTGCAAAAAAAATGAAGAAAAATGTTGATTTTAATTTTTAACTGTTTAATATTGTTGATCTTCCTCTTACCATTGCCCCTGTTGTTCCCAAGAGATTTGTGTAGCCAGAAATAAGCATTAATGAGATTGAGCAAAAAAACACTTGCTCTTTTTTTCCATCACATGAGTTTCAATTTTGGTTTGAGTCATTTAGTTAGTTATCATGTTTGATCAAAACAATAAAACAAAATTCACTTCGTTAGTTTGAAATCACAAAATTTGATTAAATTATGGTAATTTCTATAACGTTGAAATCGGGGTATTAAATTATGAAGTTAGTTAGTATGAGCTCGTTTAAATAAAAAAATTGATTAAATTATGGTTAATTCTATAACGTTTGAAATCAGGATATTAAATTATGAAGTTTCACTTTTTCGTAATTGTCTCATTCATGTGCAAATGTCTATGTTAAAATCTACCTGTTACATTAAAATATATGCATATTTTTCATTCCTTTTCTTATTTGAATAAAATAACATCAAGGCGTTTTTAACTATCACAAAACAAGCGTATATACATTGACAATTGGAAAAAAAAAATTAAAATTTCATAATTTTAAATTTCGATTTCAATTATGGGAGTAAACTTTTCGGTATGTCAGAATGTGGTGGTTTGAAGATCTTTGAAGTTTGAGACAATGTGATCAATATTCTAGATTTGTTCTTGTCCTTTTGGATTGTGTTTTATTACTCCCTCCGTCCCAATAAATATAAAACATTTGGTTTTCGGCACGGGATTTTATACAGTGTTGTTTTCTGAGTTAATGAAGAGAGAGGGAAAAGTAGAGAGAGTGATGTTTTCATTTTAGGAAACGTTTCATTTTTAATGGGACAATCTAAAAAGAAAAACGTTACATTTCTTATGGGACAGAAGGAGTACAACACTAGTGAGGCAGCTATAGATGGACATTCAGCTCTAGCACAAACGAATTATTACATGAAATATGCTTTGTACGTTGAAGTAGCCTTTAGTGAGTGGAAGTGAGTGTGACAGAAGTTTGCCATATTCCCCATTTAATAATCCAAGATTCCATTATTTTAGTAAATGAGAGAGCAAACCACCAAGGTGGTGAGTAGATAATTTCCTTGTTATTTTTAGGTCGACTAATATGAGAAGAAAAAAAAGAAGATAAAACTTAAGCTACAATTCTATTGTTACGTAAGTGCTATCAAATTAAGTTCATGATTTCTCCAACACATAATAAGAAATGATCTGATTTATAAAATTATATTACCGTTGATGGGTGTTTGATCAAATACTAACTAATTTATAGTAATAACTAATAACTAATATCAATTTTGTATGTTAAAAATATCAACACAAGGATATAAATTTATCAATATTCTTGTTTTGATAAACTTATGTTTTTGTGTTGGTATTTAAATTTACATGTTGTATTGATATAATTATGTCTTTGTGTTGATAAATTTAATACACAGAATTAAAAGTTATTACTTATTACTGTAAATTAGTTAGCACACTAACGCAACCCGTAGTTGATGAATGTTTTAATATACTTCCAATTAGGAATATGGACAACAATTTTAGAGAATAAATAAGAGTTATGCCAAAATTGGTCCTAAACATATAGCAATTTTACCTTTTTGGTCCTAAACTTTATCTTTTTGGATTTTTTGGTCCTGCACATATGGAAATTTGATTATTTTGATCCTCCGTCAATAGTTCCGTTAATTTTTTAACAGTCAACACGTTTTGCCCAATTTTGACCAGATTAGAATCTTAATTATGATTTTTAAGTCAATAATTATTCCCTAATTATTTTAACAAATATATCCATTAAAAATCAGAAATAAATAAATGAATAAATAAATAAAATGAGGTCAGCAGCGAACGAATCTCCGCTAGCTCCAGCATCCTCCCCTTCCAGGGACGGAGATAGAATAGGCCACGCCACCGCTGCAGCGGGGGCTTGGCCGGTGCCGTCCTCTTAGAATCGGATGTAGTGTTTACAGATATAGAATAACTTGAGAGAGAAGATAATGAAGAAATAAAGAAGAGAGGAAAGAGAAACAGGGTGTTGAATAAATAGGAGTAGACGAGTCATATAAATTATGATCTCGGTAACAGAGAGCATTTAAATCCTATTTCTTGTTTTGTGTGTTTAGGAATATATTACTAATATTTGTTCTTTTTGAAAAATGTTTTAATATCAATCTGTACAATTTAAAATTTTATAATTTTTATTTATATCAGAACAGTATTATATGAATCAATTTATTTATTAATATTTTGTAATTTTATTATTTTTATTTGTATAATAACATTATTGATTAGTATTTTTTAAGCAATTATTCATCTCATATTTTGTTTTTGGTCTATATGCCTATACATATTCATTCACATTCGTCTAATATTTTTTCTTTTTTACTATATTTTTAATATTATTATAAACGAGTCAAAGTAATTGTAAATGGACAATACGAGGCATCGCGCACTTTGGTGTATTTATAGTGAAATTTCAGCACCGGCTTATTTCAATTTCTAGTTCCGTCCCTGTCCCCTTCTACTCCGCCGTGAACTTCGTCCTAAACCTCTTCCTCGCCACGAACTGCGGCGGCGGCGGCGCCACCTCGTTGAAATTCAGCTCCTCGCTCGACGACTCCTCTCCCCCGCCGAACGCCATCTCCACCGGCTGCACGATTGCGGCGGCGGAGGAGTCTTTGCGGTGGAAATTGCGGTGGCAGGAGCAGGCGGCGCACTTGAGGGCCTCGAGCGTGCCGTCGCCGCCGCTGGGCATGAACTTGCCGCAGCCGTCGGTGACGTTGCCGCCCACGTTCGCGGCGTCGTTTTTTAGGCACTCGCGATAGGTCTGGCGACCAGGTTTGGGCTTGGATCCGGAAAATAGGTCGGGTTTATTTATTTATTTCTGTTTTTAATGAATATATTTGTTAAAATAATTAGGGAATAATTTGTGACTTAAAAATCATAATTAAGATTCTAATCTGGTCAAAATCAGGCAAAACGTGTTGACTGTTAAAAGATTAACAGAACTATTGACAGAGGACCAAAATGATCAATTTTCCATACGTGAAGGACCAAAATATCCAAAAGATAAAGTTTATGAAAAAATAAATAAATTGGCTATATGTTTAAGACCAATTTTGGCCTTAACTCTAAATAAAAAGACTAAATTCATGAGAAAGAGTTAGTAGCCACTTAGCTAAGCTTAATTTAGTAGTATCACCCAAAATTTCAAATTATGACTCTACTACTAAATTAAAGAAAGCCATATGCTACTACTGATCCAAGATTGCAAACCTTAAAATAAACATCAAATAGTAATAAATCAAGCACTGAAATAGTAATTGGTAAATAGAATTTGTAAAATAAAAGAGAGAAATTGAATATCACAATAAAAAAAGAATATTTCATCTTGTATTTTTGAATGCCTATCAATACACGAAAATCAAATAAATTGAACTGCATCTGTGAAAAGGACATAATTGTATCGTTATTCCAAACAACAATTGCAAAGAAAAACCTATTATCATCACACAATTGTAGCTAAAGTAGACACAAATTACACAAGGCAACACCCTCTCTCTCTCTCTCTCTCTCTCTCTCTCTCTCTCTCTATTATACATGAAAATATCTCACCAACCTCGTATACAAACCTCTTAAAATGGAAGAAGATTAAAATGATACACCTAAACTAAGAAACAAAAGAAGAGAGGAATGTAAGAACTAACGATGAATACCGGCGCCTGCCCACCCAACGAAGAAATGACAATGCTGACTACCTGATTTCTCATGTACAGAAACACAAAAGTACACACATTTCTCGTTTGAACTTGTCGCCTCTTCCTCGGAGAGCTCCTCAACCGTATGAAACATATCGGGATCTCAAGGCCTTGAAGCCACCAAGAGGTAATTCTCCAGGTGGTATCGTGCTATGTACAAATGGCTGGAATGCCCCGGATGTCAGCATAAGCCCGGAAGATGTGGTAGAAAATCATCTGTGACCATAATCTAAATCCAAGCAAGAGAGCCTCGATCGTTACTATTATTGACTTGAGGTCGGCCTCTAGTAGGCGTGGGTGGCCGGTTAGCATTGAGCTCCTGGATTGAATCCAAAATGAATGACATAAGATAAGAAACACGACCACATGATAAGATAATTAAGAGATTGATTGTATGGTTGGAGACAAATCTAGCACCTGCATCCACGTGTCTTCGGTATGGTGATCTGGAGATGTTTCAGGAGATGAAATTGCAGGGGGCAACGGATGAATGAGTTTAGGCACAACTACTAAATCTCTACCCAAAACCAAGATAGCACCAGCATTATTTGCCGTACCTGCAGAAATTAGATTAACATACTACAGTCAACCTTCGAATGACGCCCAAAATATAAACTAAGGATCGTTAATCTAAAAATTTAGGACATACCACAGTAGTTTGTGGCAGAAAAAAGAGTAATTAAGTGTCCCTGAGCAAATCTTTCAAAGCCGTCCATTACACATTCATGTGCTCGGACTATCAACTGAAGGTCATTGTTGTTACAGAATTCCATGACACGATCAGGCTGCATCAGATAATATAAATTATCAAGCACAAACATAGAAGGCAAAAATTATTCTCCTTCTGTGAGTATAATGATTTACGGAGCTAAAATCCCACATAGCAATGTTTGTGAATAAAATGATAGCCTGAATCATGACAATTCAAGGTGAAAGAAGCATGGCTCTATAGCTATAGTTGGTGTTTCATAATCCATGACCGATTTCTATATCCCGCAAAGTATGAACGTAAGTTGCCTCGTGAGGTTTTGCATCATATAAAGTTATGTATTAAGAAGAATATGAGAGGAAACCAACCCCGAAGGTTACTAATCCAGGACCTCTTGCATTTGGCCGCAGCCCTTCTACACTGTCATTTTCAGTGGGATCGGACCTACAAGGAAAAGATTCAAATCAATATCACAACAATTGAAACTACAAGGGGGAGTTTACTTTGTGAGATAGGATTGATTGATAAAAATAATCTGAGCTGATCCAAGATTTACTTGGATGGATTGAATAAGTTTGAGCATGTTTGATCATCATATCCTTCTAATACTTATACTCCTATGTTTTATCAATCTATCCTATCATTAAAGTAAATGCCCCCAAAGAGATGGGAAAAAAACCAACTTGAACTGACCACAGTAAGTCCATAAGAACAATTGATCCTGCTTCCATAGGAATTGGCCGTTGGATATTCTCAATCTGTTCGACATGGTTTATAGATCTCCCAATACCACCATGCATACAGATAATCTTTTTCTCAATTAATGCAGCTAGAGGAAGCCAATTGAACAATCTATTTATCCGATGCCATGTCCATATTCCGTCTCTCTCACCCTATACAGAAGCTGTATAAGTCGTATGCTTCATCCGAATAACAGGTCAATGAAGTTATTTAGAAAATTTATGTATTTACCATACGCTCAATGCACTCAATCCGAAAGCCAAAAAGAGCATTGATATCAGCAGCCTCATGATTGCCCCGGATTAGATGTACTTGATGTTGATACTCAATCTGCAAATTCATTAGGGAAACATTGAGATAGTTAATAATCAATCATGGCCAGATAATTTCAGAACGAGGCAGCAAATTATGGTTTTTACAAACGAATAGGAGAAAAAGTAGACATTACTAAAGATAAACAAATACCTTCAAAGCAAGGAGAAGAGTAATGGTTTCCAAGCTATGCTGGCCACGGTCAACATAGTCTCCCAAGAAAAGATAATCAATATATCTGACAAACATTCCATATATCAGTTTAATGTCATAGCAACAAACTTTAATGGCAAAGAGTTGATTCAAAAACTCACGCAATGTCTCCTGCAGTAGAAGGAGATCCATATTCATCAAAAAGCCTCATAAGATCTCCAAATTGACCGTGCAAATCACCAAATATCTTAATAGGAGCCTTAAGCTGTAGCACACTTGGTTCACTCGAAAATATTCTCTCAGCACTATCACAAAGATCAGCAATCTCATTACAGTCCAAGAAAAATTGTCTTCGGACTGGAGGCTTCCACCCGCGAGGTTTCAAAAGATGACTAATAACCTGAGACAATGACAGGCTGTGATGAAAATTTCGGAAAATTGGGGGGAGCCTCGTAACAAGGTATTTCCCATGTCAGCTACTTGCTAAACCAAAAAAATTGATTGTATGATTCAATTACTGAATTACCTTCTTAGGTACACTGTTAATTGACATTTGTCGATCTAAGAGTTTCCTAGCTGCTGTTGCACTTTCTGGAGTTCCATAGCTGACCCGTCTGCCTTCATTTTCAAACTGATCGATTGACAACTGTCTAACCATACCACCTAAGGCACCACCGGTCTCTGCAGCTACAACCACCTGCACATGTACTCAGTGTCAATAGAGCATTTAACTCGGAGTGGTTATGTACTGTATATCTTGTCTTGATACTGACAGCACGATGATGAAGTCGAACTCCAGCTGGGATAGAATTCATTGACATTGCAGAGTCGGGTTTGATCAATGTAGATTGTTTTCCACTTGGCGTTGCCTCAGCCCCACGATCTCTGTCTGGCAGCTCAATTTCTCCATTTACTTGTCGAGCTTTAGCAGCTTTTAATGTGGCACTAATCGCCTCAGCTTCAGCTGCAGCAGCTTCAACTAAATAGTCGACACCTTTACTTGATTGTCTGTGCACAAAAAAACAAAATTTGAGTCAACTGGCATAGCAAACCAATCAGTGAGACAGCATGATTAAAGGTAATAGAAATATACCGAGAAATCGCATTCTCTGTGCTTATATCTGTATAGATATCACCATTTGCAGGAGGGGCAACAGGACTTCCAACAACAACAGAACCATCAGCGGCAGAATCAGTAAGAGGTACCCTTGGTCTATCATCATTAAATCCATATCTTCCTTGTGGCCTCCCTTGCTGCAAATTGGATGCTGCAGCCGCAGCTGCAGCATGAGAAGCTGCACTAGTCGTTTCAGCAGCAGCCAGATCTTCAGCGACAAGCAAATCATCAAGAAGAACCCCTACAGCATTGTTTTTCAATAGTTAATACAACCTCTGTGACTGGGTATATCTCTGGTAATAGCAGAGATTGGTTCCAATGCAACAAATCATCAAAATATAAGGGCAAGTGATAAAACCTATTCTTTTAAGAAGTATGAGCCATATGCCTCAATATAGAATTCAAAAACCAGGATATGTGACGTCACCAGAGAAATGGATTAAGATCTTAAATTACCACTGTAAATTTAAACCTAGGACCAATAATCTAATAGATTATTATCAGTTAAATGTATCATGTCTCACCACCACGTAGACCACCATAAATGAATATCAAGTCACCAACAGCAGCGGCAGCATGCCTACATCGCCTTGTTAATTCAACAGCTGCATCTCCTCCAGCAGCATCAGCACTGTATCGACCTGTTCTCGGAGTTGTGACAACAGACTTTGTATCACACCAAACTCCAGCTGCTGTATCCAAAACTGCACAAATACAAATTCAAGATAATCACAAATCATATACATGCAGTTACATATGGAAACATATATAGTAGTGTAATAGATAACCAAATGATTACCGGCAACACTTGAGGAGTCCTCCACCATGCGTCCACCACCAAGTGCCCCTCCGGAGACATGAAGACGCGCATTAACAAAAACCTGGAAAAGTGGCATAAACCATTATGTTTCACATAGCTGTCTTTATTTTTGCAACTAAACGAATAATTATGACAACAATTAATGAGAGGATACTGAAGAAATAACTTACCGCTGCATGTTGATACCTTGGTGACGGTGAGACACCAGGTGCAATGGCCCATTCCCACCTACCATCTCTGTGCTTAGCAAGCCCGTATGCACTAGCTAGTGGCTGTGTATTATGTCATTTGAAGAAAATCAGTCAAACAGAGAGAGTAGATGGAAGTTGCACCCATGACTATTGAAGAGAATGCCCGCAGAGGATTAAAGAAACATCAACATTATAGTTTGACAAAGACTTACAACACTATTTGCATCCCTTCCACCACAAAGCAGAAGAAGACCATCGGATCGTGCACTTGCAGTTGCATACCTGGGCACGTGGCCATGTTAGCACAGCCAAAGATCTTAACTTTATTTGATAAACAAAATGAAAGCATCAAATTTCCCACCATCTCTAATCTTTTCATACTTTCCATTTCTTCTTGTTAATACCTTGCTTCACAAAGACAAGAAAATACAGTCCTTTATGTTTTATCTATTTATTAATAATATTAAATACTTTTGAGAGTTATTTAAGATCAATACAAAATATTCCAAAATTTGATAGAAAATATAAGGTACTCCAATTATAAAATGAGGTGGTAGGATTTAAACACTTGAAGCAATATTATTTTCTTAAATAAATTTAATTATGTACTTATTAATTATTTAACTACATAAATAAGAAATACAATAATTCAATTAAATAAAATTTATTTTCAATTATGGTACTCATACTTTCTCTAATTTATGTTCATTGCTGAGCATTTTACATTATTGCTAAGTTATTTACATAATAACTGAGTTCCAATATTTCTGCAAATATTGAATACGAAAGTAAACTCCAAAATAAATTATGGTTTCTCAGTTGAAGAGAACAAAGTAAATATTTTTGGCCAAAGTGAGTCATCCAAAAATAATAAGATTATGAAGAAAGTTTCACAAACTCACATGCATGGAGGGGGACCTTCACCCTCCGGCTCTAGTTTCCTCCATTCATATGGCTTTGCAGCAGTGTCCAATGCCCATACATCAGCTAAAGGCCGTTTCCCTAGAAAAAAGAATGATCAATTTGTTTACCAACAGCCATCACATAATATAAAGAGGGATGCATAATTTAAGAAACAAACCATCATTTCCTCCAATTGCCATCAAATACCGCTGTCCCACCAAAGCCATTACATGCCCATACCGTGGGCCGGGGCCAGGACCATGCACCACAACCCTAATGAAATTCAGATGCTAGCTCAGTGATTATATACAATGAAGTAAATGGGTTGTATAGAGCATGATCACTACAGATGTTATGGAGCAAACAATACAAAGATGCATTTAACATAAAAACTTACCTATGCCATCTTGGCCGTTGCTGTGTAAGGTCCAGAACATGAAGATCTTCAGCCGATAAACCAGCCGGACCAATCCCACCCTATGACAGATAAGAGCCACAACTTGTTATCCAAACTTAAAAGGATAGATATGTAACTTCTATAGCGATAATTCCATCTGTCAACAAACCTGAATAACAACCATGGTGCCTACAGCAGTTGCAACATGAGCCGCCCTAGGTGTGGGTGGTTCCCCAATCGGGGTTACACTGAAAATATATAAAAGTCCCCAGCTTGATTAACAAAAGTACAAACTGAATGAACCAACAACCAGACCAGAACAAAGAGATCATCTTAGCTTACCATGACCACTTATTTGCCAATACATCATAGCAATGCACATCTGCAGTAGCCCCAGCCAACCCTGCAATAACATGTTTCCGAAATTAGAATCTTTGATATGATCAGCTAGTGATATAAATCCCATTTTCAGTATGACTATCTATCATTAACAGAAACAAGCAGTTAAGCACTGAATACAAACGTTATAAATTTCCTTGAACGACTCCATGTCACCTTATACTATCGAACACTTGTTTTAAATCTTAATTACCAAATTCTTCTAGAATCTCTAACAAAATTCATCACAGCTGCACAAGATAAATCAGTCTCCACAGAACCCTCTTAATCACCAAGCAGGTTAGTGTAACCTCATCTTTTGAGTATTTCAGATTCCAATATTAATAGCACCAAAAATCATTCTCATTTCAATCTATACCACAAATTTACTCAAGAAAATCAAGACATAGTTCCCATGCTTCAAATCATTATTGTAATCAACTTAAGGTGACTAAATCATCAAGAGAGGAGAAATCAACTTTTGACGCATTACAAGCATCTAGAGATGTATGAGAACATACGGATTCCTGCGCTTCCCGCAGAAGAAGGAGTTCCCGATGCAGCGGAATTGCCCTCGAGCGCCGTCGCCCCTCCAAACAGAATCAATCTCGGCCCAATGTATCCAGGACTCCCCTCCTCCCCAACCGCCGGCACCGCAGTCAGCGTGTGGCCACATCGCGGACCAGGACCATCCTCCTTCTTCTCAATTATCGCGTTCACCACAGTATACATCGGCGCGCAGCGTGGCCCGCCCACCGCCCCTCCGCTATTACTATTATTGATATTGCTCTGCTCCTGCTGCAGCTGCGGCGACGAGGATTGAGATTCGCCGGACAGCAGCGCGACCGAATTCGCGGCCGCGGCGGAGTCCGGGGACGGATCTCGATCGGTCTCGGCGGCCATAGCGGAATCAACGTCCATTAATTCGAAAAAGCCCTAATTTCGCAATAGCACCGGAGCTGGAATCCTCAAAAATGGGCATTTCGCATCTTCATTTTGGAGAAAGCCCTAGCTCCGATCGATTGAGATACCTTTTGACAAACACAAACAGCAACGAATTCCCCTTTTTGTTCAAAGCTTCGCTTTATTTTCGTCGCTTTATCTTTGAAGAGGTGACGAGGAATACAAACGGGACGGCTAATCCAAACACGCTCTCTCTCTCTCTCTTTCTCTCTCTACAAATAAACAGAGAGATTGAAGAATTAACGCTTTTTAAGATTCCGTTAATTACCGCAGTAAATATTTGGGAAAAGGAAATCTTCGAATTTTGGAAAGGTGACGGCTGTTCCCATTTTAACGGAGGTGAAATGTTGGGGATTGCGTGACAGGGACGTGACAGTGAGGCGCGTGCGGACGAGCGAACTGACGTGGCCTGACATAGCCACAAGGGAGGGAGCTGGCTTCACCTTTTATTGTCTCTCTCTTAATATTATTACCAACTTTCTAATTATATTATGAAACTAAAACATTCAAATACAAGTATACTATACTCTCCACCAATTCCTCAAATAATATATGGGGTGTGATTGCCATGAATATTAGATTAATCTTGACTCAATTATACTCTTTCAGTCTCTTAAAAGAATGAAAACCCTTATCTTTCCGATGACATGTGATTATTATTTGCTATCTTTCTCTTACTTTATCAATTATGCATTAAAATTCATATTAAACTAATTATTCATACTTTTTATAGACGAACTGACGAAGGAAGTGTAGGATGGGTACTAGATTAGATTGGTATATGGTGATTTGCGTTTACTTGCTCGTTCAGGTTTGACGTGTGTCTATAGTAGTCATATTTATTGTTACGTTGTGCTTATTAATCTCACAAGATATGTCTATTATTGGTGCTCTTCTTAGCAAACAACAATAGAACTCCCTCTCCCCCTTTCGGCCAACGAGCTGCAACAAAGCCATTAGCACCCTTCACCACCTTAGTATCCCGACCGCCTGCTCCGACCCACTCTCTTGTCCTCCCATCTCTCTACCTTCGATGGCCGATGCTCAAGCATGTTTGATTTTATTGTTGTTGGATTTTGTTTTTTTGGGGGATTAGAGTTGTGTTTGAGACTTTGGTGAAATAGAAGGCGAATAAACTCTGTTTGGTTTACTGAGAAGTCATGTGATCTCCAATCAGGAGAACAAGAACTTTTGTTACTCCAATTTTCATTCATATTCGCCTATTAAGATAGTAAGGACATGTTTGATAAGATGGTAATACCAAGATAGAGAATTATATGTAGACATTTTTAATTGTTTAATATCATATTTAGGCTTAACTCTAAGCCCAATATAAGACAAGGGTCCTATAACTTTAACCATGTTTATGTAACCCACCAATTTTTGTCAAGTTAAGCCACTATTATTTAATAGTACTATACAAATTTAGATAATTTCGTTTCTATTAAACAATTACAAAAAAAAAAATTATCTCTACATATCTTGACATGAACCTCATATTTTTTATCTTGTTTTATATATCTTCTCATATCACACATTTCTTATTAAACAGGTTCTAAGAGTGTGATCTCCAATTAGGGGAACAAGTACTTTTGTTACTCAAATCATCATTCGTATTAAGCCTATTAAGATAGTATGAGCTCATTCGCGTTTGAAATGGAGTAGGAAGTTTTGAAAAATCTTAGGTGAAGAATGCTACACAGATTAAAAAGTTAACTTATCACAGAAAGGAAAAAAGGTATCTTGGCGTGCTTATGAACGTTTAAGTAGGAGTACTATATCATTCCCTAACAAGGCTATACTTTATAAATAAACAATTTTCCAAAAATTAATACTTCTAAAAATAGAGTATCCAACAACTGAACAGTTTAATAGAGTAAAAGAAAACGGTCCAAACAAACATCACCTAATAATAGATCACATACAGACAAAACTAGCAACAGCAGCAGTCTTCATTGAAGGAATAATGTGTTGCATTTATGATTGAAAGTATGGTTTCACAACAAAAAAAAAAGGCAGTAAGTGACCTTCATAACCCAAACAACATCTCTTGTTTGAGGCCCGCCGTGCATGTCCTCTTCATACTCGTCGTACGCCTCCTGGTGCTGGGCCACGGCCCTCCTCCGGGCTTCGTCCTCGATGTTGACATCGTGGAGAGTCGTCTCCTCGCACTCATCAACCTCCATGTCGGTCAGCTGGGACTGCAGTCTTGCAGGGAGGAGCTGTATAAACTGAAACCATATTGGGCTTATGTGGGGAAAGATAGATTGGGTTTAATAAATTGATCATTTGTTGGGCTAATAAATCTATGGAAGGGCCCAAATAGTTTACTTACTTACTAAATAGAAAGTATAAGTAATTTATTAAATTGGAGACACTTTTCTAACATATATTATGTTAATAAAGAATATGGAATGTACATTTTTTTTCTAATTATATTTTAATTGGATATACTATATTTAGAAAAGTATACTCAATTATACATAGATTTATTAAAAATGAATAGTAATGCTCAGATGGGGTGTGATCAATTGCTAACTTTTTTAAGTTGTTAACTTACTAACTCATCAACGCAGTATATTAAAAATATCACCACAATGACATTAAAATGTCAACATATTATTTTGTTGAACTTCAATATAATGTGTTGATATTATGTGTTGACATTTTTAATACACTATATTGATGAGTTAACATAGTTAGCAATTTAAATAGTTAGCGCACCCCTACCTCAGATTATATCTTCAATCCAATTGTACTGAACATATTACTTACTCATATCTTTTATTAATATCTTAACTATATATTTTTTTTATTAATTTTTTAAATATACTTTGGCCTTTGATATTCATAGTATAATTTTGTGACATCAAGAAAAGTTTATTCTTCAAATATTTATAATAAAAGAATTTTAAAATATTTTTAAGATATGGGTACTCGTAGAAATTAATTTAGTGGAGTGATACTTGAATATTAATATACTCTCTCCATCCAATAAATATGAAATATTTGAATTTCGTGATTTTATGTAGTGCTTTTTTAGTTAATGAATAGAGAGTAAAGTAAAAGAAATGACGTTTCATTTTTCACGAGAACAGAAAGTATTATTTTTCTATTAAAATATATATTAAACTTTTATATATTATTAATAAATTCCGCTGAAGTTTTTTTAAGAGTTTTTTTGAGTGTTGATTTATGCATGAACTTGGAAGAAATAAGAAAAATGAAAATAAAAAATGGAACATGGCGCGAAAGAAGGCGGATGCGAAAGGGGTTAGTTAATGGCAGTTAATAGCGGGCGTGAAGTCCAGACCCACACCTGTCACGCTCTTCACCTCACCTATCAATTAATCTTTTAAATGCCCAAATTGAATTTCTTGCCCCAATTTTGCCGAATTTTATTTTCGACGACCAAGGAGAAATGGCGACTGAAGAAGCTAATCACCACAACGACGTCGTTCCTGCCGACCTCCCCGCTCCCTCCGGCTGGTCAAAGAAGGTCCTCTCTTGCTCAATTTCGTTATCCATTTATTTATTTATTTTGTTTCGTCTGTAAATTTCTTAGCTGCGTTTCTAATTTGTGTGAATTTGTGGAGCTGTCGAGGGTTTGTTTCCGTGATTAGTTCGAGAAACGGATTCTTCGGTTTTTCTCGTTGAATTTGCGTTGAATTTATTTATGGAAGGTTTCTAGGTTTTTGTTTGTTAATAGTAATTTGTTTTGATTGAATTTCGGAATGCCGTTTCGAGTTTTCTGTAATTAAGTGCTGATTTGCGAATTTACGGCGGATTAGGTTTTCGATTGTTTGAAATTAGTAATCTTTAGATGAGTGAGTAATTAATTGACTTCTTATTGCTTGGATTTCAGAGCTTCTGCATTATTGTGAGCATTTTAAGGTGAATTATTATGCGTATTCATTTTCTGCTATTGTTCTTTTCCATCTGGTTTTGGTGTTGGGCTGAATATTCCTTTTGCAATTCAATTCGTTAGACTGAGATTCGATCTTAATTAGCTGATTGGTATGAGTTATCTATACATTTAGCTAATGTTTCAACAATCATAAAAAATAAAATAAATCTACGTTAATGGCCTTCATTCAGGGCTTGCTGTTTTTTTGTGTGTGTTTTCAGTGTTTTGGTGTGTCAATTTCCCATCCCTCTTTGTTGGTTATGAACCTTGATTACCATTTCGTTGTGTTTATTCCGTGTTTTGGTTTGTCATTTACCTATTCAGTGCTGGCTGTTTTTTGTGTTTTCTGTGTTTTCTTTGTTGGTTATGAACTTTGATTTTCTACTGTTCTCATTATTGTTATGGAAAATTATCAGTTTGCTCCAAAGAAAAGCGGCACCCCTCAAAGGAATGACGTTGTTTTTGTATCCCCGACTGGTGAGGAGATCAAGAGTAAGAGACAGCTGGAGCAGTACCTCAAGTCTCATCCAGGAGGACCGTCTGCCTCTGAATTCGTCTGGAGTAAAGGTATACTTTCTCTCTCTCAAACAATCGATTGGAAATGTCTGACGTTGATGGTTGTGCTAGAACCGATACATAATCTCCTGTATGTCTATTTGGTGACAAATGTGATGAACCATCTTTGTTATGTGTTGCACAGGTGATACTCCTAGGCGTTCTGCGAGATTGAGTGAGAAATCTAAGGAAGTCGCTGCCGCCCCAACAAGTCAATCTCCCAAGAAAAAGCAAAAGAGATCCGCCACAAAGGCGGCCGTGGAGAAGAGCAATGCTGACGCAGAAGAGGACGAAGCCACTGGCGAGAAAGATGCTACTGCTGAAGAAGCTAAAGACCCTCTAGAGGAAGACACCATTCCAGGAAGCGAAGATGCACAGAAGAAACCAGACACGGAGGAATCTCCAGCCGGTGTTGAGGATCCCAACAACACATCTAATACCGTCGTGCAGGAGCCAAAGGCAGACGAATCTAAGGAGGCGCCCGATGCTAAGAACAACGGAGCTGAAGACGCAGCAAGTGGTGGAAAGGACACTCTGGATGCCGTTCTGGATACAGCGCCTGATGCTGAAGTGGCAAAGGTGGATACGGAGGTGGGTCTTTCGGATACGAAGGAGAAAGAAGCAGACGAGAAGGAGGAGGTGGTGTTGAAAGAGCCCACAACAGGTAGCTGAGGCATGGGGTTGAAATACTTTTTTTGGGGTTTAGAGGTGTTGATTCTGTGCCTGAGCTAGAGAATGCTAACCGGTGTAGACCTGCTCTAGGAAATAACTCTTAGGAATTCTTGTACCAAATGACTATTATGAATGCTTTTGTAACATCATCTTCATATACCTTTGGATGATGGTCTGTGACTGTGTGGGTATTAATGATTATGAGATTCTTAATTCAGGTTCAGATTTTATCTTAATTGTTTTGAACACAAAAATGAAATTGTTTGGTGAATGAAAATTGTGTCCTAAATTTTAGTGTTTGGACAAAATATTTATCCCGGCTATTAAAAATCACATTTGTCTTTTTCCATACTGAAAAGTCGATTGATTACACACATTTTAATTAAATTTTTATGCTAAGATTTATGAGGCACTGACTTGGATTGTCCATTGTGGGGGAGTGGACAGTGAACTGGCTCTATGAAGTGGTTTAATATTAATTTTTTTTCCCTTTTCGATTTCTATTTAAAATTTGGTAGTAGTAAATAACTTTTCCACATTTTATCCCACTTTATACACAAAAATAGGGTGAAGGGACACAATAGTAACAACGTGAAATTCCCTCTTTTTTAACCGAAGAAACGGAAAAGATGGCTACTAACGACAAAGTGGAAACTTCCATCACTTATTTCACCGCAGCTCCAATTCTCAAAGCTCTGGATCCAATGATCCACTGTCGCAGCACTTAATTACTATTCTTGATTCTTCCCACCTCTCTCACTCCATCGTTCTCCAATTACACGAAATTGAGAAACAAAATGGGCACCGACAATATGATTCTCAAGATCAAGCTGCTGCTTCTTGCTCTGTTTCACCTCCGATCCCAACCCAGTGAGTCCACGTTTACTGCATTTCAATTCTTGGGAATTTCTTGTGTTGCTTCATTTGTGTTCTTTTCATACCGTTTTCGACGGAATTTGGAATTGAGCTTATAAAAAATTTGGAATTTAGCTAGTTTAGGGTCGGAATTAGGAATTGGGCTTATAAAAATTCAATCTTGAAAAGTGTATTGAGCTTAATTCTTGAATTCACTCCACTTTGTGTTCTTTACACAACATTTTCGAAGAAATTGATGTTGATGATTAGTTATGAGTTCAATCTGTCCGGATCAGCAGCAATTTAGCTAGTTTAGGATGGATATTTGGATTTGAGCTAATAAAAATTCAATCTTGAAAAGTGTATTCAGCTTGATTCTTGAATTTACTCCTTTTTTTTGTTGCTTAATGTTGTGTTCTTTACAGACAACTTTTAAGAAATGGATGTTGATGATTAGTTACGAGTTCAACCAGTCCAAATCAGTAGCACTTTGGAATTGAGCTAATAAAAATTCAATCTTGAAAAGTTTATTGAGCTAAGAATGAAGAAGAGCTAGAATCAAAGTTTTAGTTATTATTTGTTAGTTTAGGTGCAAAAATGGTGATTTTAAGGTGGTTTTTTAAGAATGCTTCATTATAGTAAAGAAACGTGTAGCAAGATATGATTTTTTTATCACTGATTTGAGCAATGAGTGATGAATTCATGTAATTTTGTCTAAGGTCCGCCTTTCCTGCTGAAACGCTACTCGTATAGAGATATAAAGAAGGCCACAGATGGATTTAGGAGAGTTTTCGGTAACTCGCCTCATGAGGCGTCTTACAAGGCCAAGTTTCAGAATGGCCGTGTCGGGGTAGTGAGAGAGGTCAAGTTGTTGGATGAAGACGACGATTCTTTCTCAAAGGAAGTCCGCCTCTTGGGGCGTCTGCACCACCGCCACATTGTGGCGCTTTATGGCTTCTCGACTGGACCTAAGCGGTATTGATCTCCGTTACATAATTGCCTTGCATCTTAAGCTCTTATCTGTGTGTGGATGGAATGAGGTCTAGATTGTGAAGGTCTGTATAGCTAAACGCTGGTTTAAACAAAATTCCGAGTCTTTTAGCATTGTCTCGTGTCGTTTCAGGTTCCTAGTGTTCGAAAACATGGAAAGAGGAAGCTTAAAGGAGCATCTTTCTGGTAATTATTTTGCAGCAAATTGTATTAATTGAACAACTCTTCTATTTCATTATGTCAACTCTTCAGATCCATTGAAGACTCCCTTGAACTGGCGAACGAGGCTCAAGATAGCCGTTGGCATCGCTGCTGCACTGGTTAGTCAGCTCTCAAAATCACACACCTCTTTAACCATGGTTAATATCATCAAGAAACTCGTTCAAAATTATGTCGTCGCAATGCAGGAATATCTGCAGTTTTTCTGCGATCCACCAGTTTATCACGTCTCTATAAGCTCAAGCACGATAATGTTGGATGAAAACTTCACCCCAAAGATCTCGGACATTAGCCTCTCTGCTGAAAATCCAACCTCGGCCCATTGTCAAGAAGGTACGAAACCTAGTCGCCCTACACGTTCAAAATCATCGTTTCTTGACATCCTTTCGACTGCAGAGTGCATCTTCCAGCTGGGACTGGTGATCTTGGAGCTGATCACAGGGCAGTCTTCGGACAAGGGTGGTGTCGACTTGGCGCAGTGGGTTCAAGAGCCGCGTTTCTTGAGATCGATACACAAGATGATAGATCCTGATCTTGGCAATAGCTATGATCCAAGAGAGCTCAATGGCCTTCTCAATGTTGCAAGGTTGTGCATAAGATCTGTAGATAAGACTAGAGTATACACACCTCAAATTTTGTGGTATTTGCAGAAAAAAATAGGGATCACAAGAAAATGAAACAAAGTGATTTTAGAATAATATATATATATTTTTTAAAATTGTTAAATTTTTCTTTTCGTCTTTGATTATTGTAGTTATGGAGAATCCCCTTTCTGCCCGACTCTTTGGTCTTAAGAACATCGGTTTTATGTTATTCATTCGCAACGTGCTTTAGAGGGAAGAGATACTGTTTCTTTGATAAAATCACATGTTTTAACATATGATAATTTTTCACACAGTCGTGACGAAATGTATAACTTGTGCAAATCTTCTCATTTTTCACAAGTTGATATGTCACTTGAATACTTGTTGAAGGAGAAACGTCTTACCAATTAAGTTGTGTTTCATCGTCAAAGTTGTTTCATCTAGTAGAGTTTGTGGTCAAAATCCAACTGCCATCTATCTCTACACATTCCTCTTTGATACTCTAATTTTGACTTAGATTTTGCACATGTGAATCACATCTTGATCTAATCAAAGACTCTACTAGGTTGATCATCAATCAAATGGACACATGTTTTGTATCTTGTGATCATCATTTTAATACTACTAGTATTTAAATGATTGTTGTGAGTATGGACTTTTTAAAAATATGGACTTTTTAAAAATAACTTGTTCTATATATATATATATATGTGTAGTATACTCACGAAATGTGTTTTTTATTTGAGGGATGAGATTTGATTCATAGTGCTGTCTTATACAAATAGGAAACCTTATTGATTATCTCCGAATAAATAAATGTATATAGAAGAAAAGTATATTTAAGGGACAATTTGGTAGAAAAACAAATAAACATAAAAACAATTATATTAAATCAGAATCTATACTGTAGCACAAAGCTGATCAACCAAAACGCAATATAAAAATGTTGAAGGATAGTTTTGTAATTAAATCAAACATAAACGGAAAAGGATTAGGTGTTAATTAGTATTCAATTGGGCATTAGCTCACATTCATATAACTTCAAGAATTGGTCTACCAAAATTGATGCAATTTGACTCATTTTTTGGCGTATTAGTTAAATCATTAAATATAATAGTCGTTACCTCACAAATTTAAGAATATTTAAAGATTAGCATAATTGCTGAGGTGATTGACCACCAAATTTAGTTCATCCTTCTAGTATTAAATTATAAATACGTCATCGTTTTCGGTTCGTTATCCATTTAATTCATATACTTTGCTTGTTGTCTTTAAATTGGTTGCCCCAACTTCCCACCCAAAATTAAATAATTTATTTTTGTGATTTCATGGTGATGTATTCGTAATTTTGGCATTTTCTTTTTCTTGGTTTATACGAAATAGTAATGAAAAAGGACGAATTAGTGGATTATATTTTTTCGAATAAATAAATACTTGCAACCCATAATCTTGATTACAAAGATGCTCGTGACATTTAAATTTGTCATCTTCTCCTTATCAGAATGATATAAATTGAGAATCGTTATCTTCGATAAAAAAAAATGAAAAATGTGAAATGTTACTTCCATATCTAGCAATATTTTATTGGAGTATTTTATTTCAACTGCTAAAGTTTGACCAAAAGCAAATGAAACTTAACAAGAAACCAAACCCTCACCGACAGTCTACTCTACGAATATGTTAGGCTATTGGTCTTCATTTCATTCTATAAAATTATCAATATTATCTATCAAGAGATAAATATTCGAGTAACTCCCATTGATTATCAATATTTCTCTATTAAATTCACTTTCAAAGATATCCTTGAAATTAAATTCTCAAGAATGAAGGATGAAAAATAAGACCAAACACCATCCCTTTCAATCACCTACATAGTTATTCATTTTCCATCTTTTTCTTATTTTTTATATTAATTGCAAATCAAGAAATAGGAAATGATGTAAGCTTCAAGAATGCATATGTTAAACATATGCATCCCAATTTCCAAGTAGTTGCACTTTCATACCTGCTTTTTTACAATCTTTATGAGTGTTCATTCAAATCCACATTTCAAATCAAGAATTTGGTAGATGAGATGTCAAAGAAAAACAGTGCAAGATCACTTTTTTTGTAATCAGAGAGGGAAAAGAAATAGGCATTCATATAAGTAATTCATAGTAGTACATATTTACAATATAAACAAAAGGGGCCAAAAATCACAATTCCACCCACTCCATCTTTTGCTGGATGTTTACAAAGCCATATTCAACCACCATTGATAAAAGCATCACACCACCAAATTACACCACAATAAACATAGTTTGCTTTCCTAGACATTAAAATGACACTTAAATCTGCTTGAGATGGAAACCATGGGGTTACTTAGGTTTAGGGCATTTATTTTATCAGCCACTTAAAGAACCTAATCCCACTCCGGTTTCAACGTCCTTCCTTCGAAAAGACTTCCTTCGATGTTCCTTCTTCTGCAACAAGCCAACAACAAACAAAAGAGGTCTGATCAGATTGTGGATTCACATTTCTATCAAGACCAAGCTTAAGAGAACACATCTAACTGTTTCAACAATGGGGTATCTTTTGACAGCTCCAAGTTAAGTATAGTTCAAAAAGCTTGATAGAGCATATCAAAATGGATGAAGGAATCATATAAAGTTCTCCGAAATACTATCAACTAAAGTTTCTATAAACCTCCTCTACATGGAACCGTTCCACGAAAAGAATCTAAATTCCATTCAGTTCAGTTCAGTTCTAAACTTTGGAATGAAACCAAACACATACTTACATTGCATCCTACTTAAAACAAGATCAATATCACCTAATTCAGACTACTTCAATCTGAACTATCACCACATTACATCAAAAACCAACAACGATCGACTAAATAAGGCCGATAAACTATCACAATTCTCAACAATCAACACCAAAAACGACAATCAGAGACAGCTATATACATCAGACCATATTATCAAAATACAGAGTTAAACCATCCAAGAACTAGCCAAATCAAACATGTTGAGATACTAACTCAAAGCAGAAAACGATTTCAGCAAATAGAGAAAGCATCTAACTCACCGAAGGCAAAGTGATTAGTCCTTGAAGAGAACCTCATCCGCCATATCCATCAGAGGCTCCAAGCAATCCGGCGAGAATTTCCTCGCGAACATATGTGAATAGCTCAAATTCGACTCCCTGAGAGTGTGAATTAGATCAGCCGACAACTCGGGAGGGTGATAAGTGTGGGGATGGCCATTGTGGCTATCCGTCCAATTAACCCTCGTCAGTGTATAGTGGCTGCAGCCATTTGGATCCTGCATTGACAAAAGCGTGGGAAAATAATGCTCTTCTGGATAACAACACTCCACATTCAAGCAAGGGAGCTTGAACTTCCGCCACAGCTCCCTGTCCTTGATCACCATCAGCGCGTGCTTTCGCGTGAGCACGAAAAACTGCGATCCGACGCGGAATTGATCGAAATTGACCTCGGGGAGCATCACACTCCGTCCCCTAGCGTTGTACCGATCCCATAGATTCGATTCGTTGTCGAGAATCTCAATGTAGCTCGAGAACTCCAAGTTCCGCGACAACCTGCCCAAATCGAAGAGGAAATTGTAGAGGTAGTTGAACGAGTGGAGCGGGACGCAGTGCTGCGAGATCAGGGCGAAGTAGGCGTTGGACGGATCGTCGAGCATCGCCGTGGCGAGGAGGCGGCGCGCGGCGGAGATGAGAGTCGGCGAGGATCGCTGGGTTCGCTTGGAGGGGATGAGCCTGTCCTTGAATACGCCTTCGAAGGGGGCGATTTTGACCAAGGGGTCGGCGTGGATGTAGATGTTGTAGTGCTTGCGAGTGGCATTGGAGAAGAATCGCTCCCAGAGTAGGGCGAAATGGAGGTCGGAGTTGGTGAGGAAGAGGAAGGCGATTTTAGGGCGGCGGAGGCCGGCGGAGAGGTGCGATCTGGCGGCGGGGAGGCGGCGGGAGAAATTGGCGGAGTCCATGGCGATGGCCTTGTGGAAGAGGGAGAGGTCGTCGAGCTCGTCCGGGGCGGAGATGGAGATTTGGCGCGGCGGCAGGATTCGAGGAGCGAGGAAGAAGAAGAGGACTGGTAGAGAGAGGAGGAGGATTAGGGCGGGGACCAGCGGCGATGAAGTTGTGGAAATCGCCATTTGCTGCCGATGAATTTCCTCTCCTCTTCAGTTTGAGTGTGTGTTTTGGAGGTTTGATTTGAGATTTATGAGGTTTATCGGAGAGATAAGTGAGATTTCATGGCGATGGAGGTGGCGCGCTAGGGTTCCGATGCGGTGGTTTTGGGTGGTTTTGAGATTTGTGAAGCGAACTCAAAGTTTTAGAGAGAGAGAGAAAGAGAGAGAGTGTGAAGGGCTGCGGAAGTCGGATATGACGGAGAGAGTTAACGCCGTTATGTAGATATCGCTTTTTCTTTTACGATTTTCTTTTTCTTTATCGATCACTTTCACTTAATTTATTCCTTTGTTTATATTTGACTAATTGAAGTGGATTCAGAAATGTAGTGGTGTAGATTGAATAATCTTTTGTTTTTTTTCACAACTTTCAAGTGTCAACATTCCATTGTTGCATCTCAACAATTTATATACATATTTACATTTATTTACCTAAACATATTTTTTTATCGAACAATATTCAATACAAGTGACATGCATAAAATCACTTTATATTAATAATTTAGGATCAAGTAAAATCACTTTATATATTGTACAATACAAATAGTGTTGAAATGAAGCATTGGTTACAAATCATGTACTGTACAAAATAGGTGTTGAGTTCAGGCATTTCATTCTTAGCCCTCGCAACTTCAACCATTGGAGGCTTTAGCAGTTTAGCTACGAACGAACCTTTTTCGTGGCGGCTTGCGTTCCAATAATGTGTGTTTTTGTGCCTGATGAAAGTGGATGTAGGAGTTAGGCTGGTTAGTCGACACGGGCTAGTGGCTGAGCTTTGAGGACTTGACATCGTTGCTTCTGGAGCCCCCGGGTTTCTGAGGAGTACGAGGACTTTGAATCCGGGGGCTGTTGACAGCAGTTTGCGCGAGAAGCCTAGCTCCATGCACTGGCCCTGTTTCAGTAGATTGTGGATAAGCAAGTGTGTGACAAGTTCCTATCTCAAATTGGGAAACCAATATGAAGAAGACCTTTACCAGGCAGAGACAATCGCTTCTTGTCTTGAAAATCCGAAAGGCTGGAACGCTCTCTAGGAGTACTGAAAGATCTAGAACCAAGACCTGGTCTCGAGGGAGCTGAGTTTTTTACAGGTGTTCTGGGACTCCTACTTGAAACAAGTGAGATGGGAGTGTCCAGCCCAGCAGCTAACCTCCTCGCTGAAGGACTTTTCGCAATGGTGATGTTGAAACGAGGCATGGATTTTCCGTTGCCAGTACTTGACAATGGCTTTCTCTCTGTCAATGGAGATGTTGGTGCATCCACTAGAGCAAACCGTTCGCTTGTAGGACTCTTCATTCCATTTCTAAGACTAGTGTCATCTAAGAAGTTTGTTTCCCATGGGCGAACAGACATCCACCTCTCCAACCATTTCCAGACCCACTCAGTTTTCACTGTGGGGACACCAGTAGGTGTTGCCTCTTGCTCCTCCTTGTGCTGCTGTTGTTGCTGTTGCTGCGGCTGCGGCTGCTGCCTTATCCCGGCCTGCCACTGCACAATAAAGATTTTTTCCATGTGAAACATATTCATCATCACAAAATTGTTAAGCTGTTTCTCATTCGAGGTAAATAGGCGTTTACCTGACGAGCCAAAGCATATGCTCTTGCTTTTTCGCGCTTAGCAGCAGCCTCCTGCCTTTTCCGCCACCTTGCTCGGATTTCAGCAGGAGAGCCAGCCTTGTCACACCACCCATTCTGGGTGCACGGTAAAGACTAGAGCAGGCGAAAGCACATCATGTAAGATATTGTGTAACTCAGAAGATACAACAACGAAGTAGTAAGGCTTACTCCAGGTTTTTTAGCTGGAGCCTCGACTTCAAGCTGTTGCATTAGCTTCTTTTGTACTGATTGATTCTCTAATGTAGAGCCGGCATGCTTTGCTCGGGAATGGGCCTGAACCTTTACTAAAGCTTGAATACAGCGTAGGGCAATGGAAGTTTGCCTTTTCAGAGTATGACCATTCACTAGAGCTTGAAGCCTCGTCAGTCCTTTTACAGCACGAAAGGCTCGCCTAGTCTGATGTATGACATGGCATGAAAGCATAGTTTATTTTGCCCATTCTTAGTAAACAAACATCAGAAAATGCATCAGTTGTATACCCTGAATCCTCTATAAACAGCTTGGATGCATACGGCAGCCCATTCTTCTTTCATACGCAGTCGAGTTTTAGTTTCGTTTTGCCCCTGAAACGAAGAAGAAAGCAGAACATGTATAACTAAGGATATCTCTCCAAAGGCCTTATGCTGCAATGTACAAAACAGTTTAACAAATTCAATGAAAACTATATACCACATAACCTCTAACGGCGTTTTGGAAACATATGTTTGCCCAGTCCTCCTGCATATTCTGGTCCTCCTCGAAATTAGATGCATCGAGATCTGACATGAAGTTTGCATCTTCCACTTCTGATGAGCTGGAATGTGGACTAACTGGATCAGTATCTGGCTCGAACATGTCTCTCACATCCGGTGTTGCCCATCCTTCTGTTCCATCATCTTCAAGCTGATCAGCTGCAGTTTGGTCCTCGGGTGAGTTTGGTGAATCCGGAGCTGATGTGAAGTTTCCTTCCTTGGCATATGCACCCATCCATTCCTCTCTCCAATCCTCCCGAGGTTGCTGCTGAGCTGCATCTTGCTGCACGCGCCGATCCTCTGAGAGTCGAGCTGCATTTTTCTCCTGATGTGAAGTGGAAGGCCGACCGGAATGCTCCATCTCCCACTGCCAGTTTGCATCTTCAAAATCTGTTTCCACATTCTCTTTCAACTCACTCCCAAATCTGCCTTTCTCAGGCTCAACAGAGGGCTTGCGTTTGTTGATCTTGCTAGCATTTCCAGAAATCTACACACATTGAAATGATTATAAGATCTGTGATCTTCATCTATATTTGGATCAACAACAAATCGAAGACAGTTCATAAGGAAACCTGATCTGAGTATCAAACTTCCAAAGAAAAATAAGAATTGCAATACACAATACACGATACAACACAAGGAGATTAGAAATCAGAAAATGTCACCAACATTTTCCTCCTCGGAAGATGCTATTTTCTCTGATTTCTTCAAACCAAGCAATTTATTGATCCATCTCCTCGGAGCACCCATCTTGCCAGAGCTGCAGCAGAAAAATTAGAAAAAAATAAATCATAATTTGGCACAATATTTCAACAATTCCTCTTCACATATCATTGTAGCAGATTAAATTGAAAGCATTCTATCGATTAAGCATATGCCTCAACACGAAATGAAGGTTTATTCGTGCATAATCACCATCAAATTCGCAGAATTCAACCGCATAATGTGATCGTCGCAGTGAATTTCAGCTCAAATACTCGATCAACGAGACGATTTATGCAATAGTTATGAACACACTACATTAAATACCTATTTTTACCAATGCAGCATGCAATTCCGCAACCAATAACAAAAATTACTGGCGATTCGAGTGTGGATTTCAGCTCAAGTTCAAATTGAAATTACTGATGACATATTTTATTTTTAAATTTCCTTCATACGCGTAAAAACAATGAAATATTACACGATTAAATAATAAAATTACCTGCAGTGAAAATACGTGATTTAATCCATGCAACATCAACTTCGTCAGAAGAATTTCTGGAGATATTGAAAATTTTATGAATTTGATGACAAACGCACACGTTAATTTCCCAGAAACAATGTGAAAAAGGGGAAAGATTGCATGCGTCTGCGATATGAAGAGTGTAAAAGCATAATTCAGCAGTAAAAAAATCCAATATAAAAATGTGGTCAAGAGCATGTGTAGGTGTTTGTACTTTATAAATACCACCAATTTAAATTAGGTTGAAAATTGCCTTGTATTTTCAATATATTAATTCAGATTTATTGCATTAAATTACTTAAAAATTGAGGCTTGGTTTCTTTTTTAGTTCATCTATTTTATGTTATTAAGATATAAAAACTGTTTTTAATAGTTAAATGTGTAAATAAAAAAAAAACATGAACTAAACAATAAAGATCATGAACTTTAACCACCATAACAGATTATGCTATCTACGGACTCCACCTGTTTGTACTGCAAAGGTTTACTAAGTATTGACAACGATGAGGTAAAGGGTGAAGACGATTATTCTAGAAGTTCAAGACGTTTTTTGATTTGGACGTGGAGGACCTTTCCACTAACGAAAAAACTCATTTGAGGATGAGGATTCGTGGTTGAAACTCTCTTACAATACATAGAAGTCGAAACCGATGAAGGAGGAGCTAAAACAAATATTAGACAATATTTTTTTTTTAAAATTTTTTTTGAGTTTTATATATTTAAAATTCGACTAATCTAAACGACGGCGTCTAAGATACATCAATTGAATTAATATTCACAAATCAAAAATTAAAATACCGTCATATAGTATATATCATCGAAAGATAGTCATCTTTTAAATCTTTACATATGTTTCGAATTTTATATTACACGAACACGTTTTTATTGTTAGAAGTTAATATAAAAAGCGCGTTTTCATCAATATGCAGAGAACAATCTAGAAGAGAAATCTGGACCCTCCTTCCATAATCAACGGCCAATAATTAATCCAACAAAAATTGAAAAAAGAAAAGAACAAGGTAGAGAATTCGAGATTCTTCACCCATCGAAGGAAACTAACTTTGCCTAGTCCAACGGCCAGGATCGCTCGATCGCTCCATCGCCACCGTCAGTGAATTCCCTATTAAATTCGGCCATTGTTTCCCCCACAATCGCAAGACTGCTGTTTCTCTCGCTTCCTCTCTCTCTCAAAGCTCTCGATCGCTTGTGAAAGTTTGTAAATTAGTGATCGACTCTCGATTGAGGAGTTAATTCCGAGTAATTGAATATGTTTGGGAGAGGCGCGCCGAAAAAGAGCGACAATTCGAGGTATTATGAGGTTCTCGGGGTGCCTAAGACGGTGTCGCCGGAGGATTTGAAGAAGGCGTATAAGAAAGCTGCGATTAAGAACCATCCTGATAAGGGCGGTGATCCTGAGAAGGTATTGTTGATTGATTGTTTGTGTTTTTGGAGTGTGCGAGGATTTACACCCAGTGTTGTTTAGCTCGATCTGTGCTGATTCCTTTGTCTGAGTGATTTATGTTATTGGCAATTATTGATTGATATGGTTTATTGGTGATCATGAGAAAGTATTGTTGATTTATTTTGTGTGTTTTGGAGTGGGCGGTGAGTTCACCGAGTGGTTTTTTTAGCTCGATCTGTGGTTAATTCTTTCGTTAATTGGTTTATTAATTGGTTTTTATGTTGTTGGGCATCAATTTAGGGTTTTTGGATTATAATCGATGGATAATTGAATATGTTGTTGGATTTTTCTGGTGAATTGAATTGAAGGCTGATGTTTTGGCCTTTTGTTGCAATGGTTTCTGGATTTTATGAAATCATTCAGAAGTTTCTCCTTCTTTGACTAAAATGTTGAACGTGAATTAGGTATTTTGATGACAAATATTCGGTTTTTAGAAGTTTGATCGACTTATTGATAGCTAAATGTAGTGAAACAAGCTATTTGCTGAATTGTGTGCATTGCTTGAGTGATCATGTATGAGATAACATCATTAATTGCTCTAATTACCCGTTCATTGATGTGTATGTTAATTGTTAATTGTTGTGAGTATGAAATTGCTGCATTAATAGGATGATAAATTTTAAGAATGGGAAGTTTTCTAGCCTTGTTGATGCTTAGTTTGATTGGAGGACTGAAATTATGGTATGTGATGCAGTTCAAGGAGCTTGCTCATGCTTATGAGGTGTTAAGTGATCCCGAGAAACGTGAAATCTATGACCAGTACGGTGAGGATGCACTCAAAGAAGGAATGGGTGGAGGAGGCGGCATGCACGATCCATTTGATATATTCTCCTCATTCTTTGGCGGGAGCCCATTTGGAGGTGAGCAATGTGGGCCGAGTGCTTGTTTTCAAGCTTCCTATTGTATTCTTGACTGATTTGTTATGTCTCTTTAACCAGGTGGTGGTAGCAGTAGAGGAAGAAGGCAAAGAAGGGGAGAAGATGTAGTGCATCCATTGAAGGTGTCTCTTGAGGAGCTCTATCTCGGGACAACGAAGAAGCTCTCTCTGTCACGCAATGTTATTTGTTCCAAGTGTAGTGGGTATGTTTTTGCGTGCTTTGATGGTGTTAATTTCAGGGTGACCTGCTTTGCTTTATACATGAATATTGTGGCTAACATGGTTTGATGGGACCTTGTATGACAGTAAGGGATCGAAATCAGGAGCTTCCATGAAATGCTCAGGCTGTCAAGGAAGTGGTATGAAGGTCTCCATCAGGCAACTTGGCCCTGGCATGATTCAGCAGATGCAGCACCCGTGCAACGACTGCAAAGGTACGGGAGAAACCATCAGTGATAAAGATCGGTGCAGCCAGTGCAAGGGTGAGAAGGTTGTCCAGGAGAAGAAAGTCTTGGAAGTCCATGTTGAGAAGGGAATGCAGAACGGACAGAAGATCACTTTCCCAGGAGAAGCTGATGAGGCGGTATGTATGATGGTTATATCTTGATTGTGATCTCGTGTTGTGTTGGCATTGAGACGTTCCTGACATGATATGATGTGTTTACTTATGCAGCCTGATACTGTGACCGGAGATATAGTCTTCGTGCTCCAACAGAAGGAGCATCCCAAGTTCAAGAGAAAGAGTGATGACCTCTTCACCGAGCACTCACTATCCCTTACTGAGGCCCTCTGTGGGTTTCAGTTTATCCTGTCTCACCTAGATGGCAGACAGCTCCTCATCAAGTCCCACCCAGGAGAAGTTGTGAAGCCTAGTAAGTGTTTACATCCGTTTTCTCGGTTTATAGTTTAGTTTCGCGATGATTATATCCAACGTGTCAGGATTTACTAATACACTGACTTGTTACAGATTCATACAAGGCGATCAACGACGAAGGAATGCCAATGTACCAGAGGCCCTTCATGAAGGGCAAGCTCTACATCCATTTCAACGTCGATTTCCCAGAATCCCTCGCGCCAGACCAGGTAGCTGCCTTGGAGAAGATCCTCCCTGCAAGGCCGCAGTCCCAGCTGACTGACATGGAGATTGATGAGTGCGAGGAGACAACTCTCCACGATGTCAACATTGAGGAGGAAGCCCGGAGGAGGGCTGCAGCCCAGCACCAGGAGGCGTATGATGAGGATGATGAGGACATGCACGGTGGGGGCCAGAGGGTTCAATGCGCCCAGCAGTGATGGGAGGGCCTGAAACATGAGAAGTTGTTTGGGTTGTGAAAGTTACTGCCTTTTTTTTGTTGAACCATACTTTCTGTCATAATGCAACAAATTATTCCTTCAATGAAGACTTTGCTGCTAGTTTTGTTTGTATTTCATCTATTGTTTGTTTAAACCGTTTTCTTCTACTCTATTAATCTGTTAAGTTGTCAGATATTCTATTTTTAGATATATATTCATCAAATGTGCAGAATCCATCATATATATTCATCAAATGTGCAGAATCCATCAAACCAAAAGTCACAACGACAAATCAAATCCATCAAATGTGCAGAATCTAACAACAAAACTAGACACGCTCAAGCAACAAAACTAAACTTCGCTCAATGCCGAGTCCACTGGATCGACGCTTTGGGCGTTCGGCTGGTCTCCTGGACTGACGCTTTGGGCGTCCGGCCTCGTCCTTGAGCTAGCATCTTCGCCGGTCTCTTCTGGAACCGGCGGCACCTCCACATCTTCTTCTTCAACAGCGATCTCTACCTCCGCATCCTCTGGTGGCGTGTCACTGATGAGATGTGGAGGCATAGCGTCCGGCTGGTCTCCTGGACTGACGCTTTGGGCGTCCGGCTTCGTCCCTGAGTTAGCATCTTCGCCGGTCTCTTCTAGAACCGGCGGCACCTCCACATCTTCCTCTTCAAGTGTGATCTCTACCTCCACATCTTCTTCAATCGTAATCTCTACCTCCACATCCTCTGGTGGCGTGTCACTGATGAGATGTGGAGGCATAGAGACCGACTGATGGGACGTGGAGGCATCCGCAGGCCCCTCACACCGTATTTCAACTATCTCATCACTATGTACAACCTCGGTACAAGTGGGCGGTGTGGGTGACCCTTGGGACGTGGAGGCGCCCGTTGACCTCTCTGCCATGGCCGTGGGGATGTCCACTGGAGGCTCTTCAGGCATTGTTGTCTTGTATTTTGATCCCACTGTTGTCTTGTATTTTGATCCCACCTGCAGATTAATTAACAACCCCATTAGTTAAAGATATGCAGTAGTAGCATTAGTTACAAAAAGAAAGGTGATCACAAAACCTGAGTAACAAGGGCAGAGTGTTGTAACTGCCTAGGACTTGTACTATCACCCTGCATCAAATTCATTGAACATGTTATTTAAATTCATAGCAGGGAAGAGTGTTAATAATATTTTGGATAATGGGTAAATTCTAATAACCAGTGTACACTTACGCTACTACAAGCCTGATTATAAACAAGTGTCATACGGTACAAGAGCACAGTTATGGATTCCATATTGCCACTACAAAAATATGAAATGTTATTATTTCAATTAAATAATTTGCTGTGAGAAAATTAAAAAATATAATTAATTATGAGAAGATTACTTACTAGGACCCATACAGAGAAGGATATATTAAAGGTGTTCTGTCATGGAAACAAGAAATTAAAGTTAATTATAGATAACTAATTCAATTAAGTGTTAATCAACCTCTAATAATTATGTATTAATTAAGAAACTTGAAGCTATATTTACCGTAAACAGGATTAAATGGAGAAATCTCAGCACTGAGCTGGGGACGATTGAACCAGAAGAGATGGTTGATTGTAGAAGAGTCAAGATGGCCTGGAGCCATTTTTGCCACTATGGTTTCTACTTTTGCTCCCACGATCAGCATTCCCTACATTATTATAAACATAATACTAATATTAGTACTTGTCATCATTTCTATTCCTAAAATAGAAAATTGTTTTTGAGAAAATTAATAAGATACTCACAATTAGAGGTAGAAATGGGAAACTCGGCCATATGAAGAAACGCCCTCCTATAACAATTAGTAACTAGATTAGCTAATGATATAGTACTACTCAATTAAGTCATAAATCATCATTAAACTTACCAAGTAGATTACCAAACATGAACATGACCACCAGCATATACATGATTGGGCTGTTTACGAATGAATAAAATATTATTAGTGAAAAATTCAATTGAAAATTGATTATGTATTTTTTAATGGTGAGTAATTAGATTTACTTAGACTTACTTTATACCGATGAGAGCTTTGAAATCATTTTCAAGTGCTTGTTGAACATGCTTTCGATAATTAGCCGAGTCATCTGTTGCCTGCCACAATCATATTTAAGTAAACTATATGCATTTATTGATTGTTATATAATCATGAAAAGGAGCAAATATGTAAAAAACTAACCTGGCGCAGAGCGAGGTAGTGATCTCTTGTCATAGAAGGGAAGAATTGACGGAAAAAACATCTCTGCCACAACAAAAGAAAATGTGGATCATAATTAATTAAAACTCTACATAGATTGAAATTCAAAATCTTGAATATACTTACAATCCATAGGAAAGTATTCTCCGTAGCATATCTGCTCGTAAGTCTCTCTGGATCTACATTCCGAGCTTCCCTTTCCCAACTAGCCCATCTCTTCATCTTTACATGTTAGGCAAAAAATAAGTTATTTAATGTTTAATTAAGTAATTAAAAAAGCTAGGTTAAATTAGTTACCTTAAGCATTCCTAAGCCCATGTGGGTCAGACTAAGGACAATTTGCATGACAGCTAGCACAAATATGAATATATGCAGCTCATGCATAGCCTCCACAGATATAAAGGAAGTCTTCCCCTATTATTCCATCAAAAATATAACTATTAGGAAAAAAAAAAAAGAGTAAAGGGCCAAATGTGATCCTAAACATATGACATTTTTACGATTTTGATCATGAACATTACGTTTTGAATTATTTCGTCCCACACATTTGAAAATGGACCGGAGTCAGTCCATTTTGGACGGTGTGTGGGACGGAATAATTCAAAACATAATCCTCAACACCAAAATCATAAAAACGTCATATATTTGGTACCACATTTAGCCATTACTCAAAAAAAAATTCAAGAAAACAATGACTTTAAGGAATTAATAATTAAACCTTTGAACTGCAATAATCAGATGAAGGTGGTAGTTCTTCAGTGGCTGTGCATGTATGCATACCATGTGCAGCTGCATTGGTTATGCATATTTTGGATATAGGATTTTGTGCCACTGATAATACCAGTGACATAAATCCTAACTCCATCAGCACTGCACCAAATTTGAATATCAGAGGCATATTTTGGATAGTTTATCAACATAGCATGATGTGTTATAGACGAATGTTGTTTTCAGATATGATTCACAGCAAGATGGGTGAAGGCAAGTTAGTTCAGTTCCTTAGTTATTGAGTTTCTGTTCTCATGTTTGCATTTTTTGCCTTTTTCTTATAAAGAATACTACTCCCCTTATGGACAAATGTTGTTTTCCAGATATGTTTTCCATATAGCTTAAAACTGAATTACGTGTGATAAATTGAAATTCATAAAATAAAATATAACTAAAAATATTATACTACTAATCATGAAAATAATTCATTAGAATTTATTACCATAACAATAAATGAATTTAAAGAAGTAGTTCATGCTAATTGCCCTGCCAAATGTGTAAAAAGAACATTCTTCCCAAATACTAGTAGTCTAGTATACCCTTTGCAGGAAACTAATTACGAAATTGACCAATAGACATGTTTGATATTTTCTCTGGAAACTGTTTCTCAAGAAAAGATTTTAGAATATATTCTTAATTCTTCGGAAAAGCTTTTCTTTTCTCTGCGTTTGATAAGCTCAATTTTGCACCATGATAGATAGTAAACTTTCACTTTTATCCCTCACTAGATGTTTGTTTTATAGTTTAGCACTACTTTTGTTTTATAGTTTAGCACTACTTTAAATTATCAAAATTACTACTAATATATTTGCAACTACTAATTATTATCTAATTAATTAAAGATTATCCAAAAAACATGAGTGGAAAGTTTGAACAGAGGATTGGGGATTTAGGAAATATATCCATGCATATTATCAAGAACATAGAGGATTGAATGACATTTTAACAAGAACAAAATTCGACCTATAAAAACCAACGAGATGCCCACATCTAAATATTTTTTTTCATCAGTGCCTTAATTTAAAACCTAAGAACAAGTCTCAAAAAAGTAAATAAAAAAAAAAAATTGAAGAACAAGGAGGGCAACAATTCTAGAAAGCGGTCATCCACTTTCTTCAGGGCCTCAAGAAATATTTCTATGTTATCAAACAAAGGAAAAAAAAAAAAAACTTGAAAAAAGCCCTTTTCTTGGCTTTTCTATGGCATCAAACATCATATTACTACAAAAGTCTAACTCAATTAATACAGCTAGTTAATTGATACATCTGTCGCAATGTTAACCCCTAAATTAATACAGCTAGACTCACATTTTAACCCCTAAATTAATACATCACCAAAATCCAACTCTATATTCTTATTTATATAGAGAAAGAGACAGATGATTTACCAGTCTTGAGCTCTTCCATAGCGTCGTAGAGAGCGTTTTTGTTGTGCTCCTTGAGAAGCTAATATTCCAAAGTAGTAGTATGTGTTAAGATTGAAATCTATCTTTGTCACGAGTTTTAAAAAATGTAAAGAAAAATTGATTGGAAAAGTTAGTGGAATGTGAGACTCATTTTTTATATTGGTTTTATAATAAAATGAGAGTGAATTGAGTTAGTGGAATGTGAGGCCGAATCTACTCACTATTTATGGTAAAAAATGAAGTGTGACTCTTAATGAAGGACGAACGGAGTAATTAATTGCTTTAGTATATAAATTGACTCTCAATTTCAGTTTTTCTAAATTACAGGAGTAGTAATAAAAACTTAAATATAAAATAAAATACACAATTTTAGAATTAGTTTTGAATTGTTTTAGTTAATTGATACTACATTGTTTAGCTTAAAATTGAATTATGTGTGACAAATTGAAATTCATAGAATAAAGTATAACTAAAAATATTATACTTCCTCCGTTCCACAGTAATGGATGCGTTTCTTTTTGACACGGAGATTAAGAAAAATTGTGTTATGTGGGTTAAGTAAATGGAGAATAAAGTGGAAAATGAAAAAGATAGAGAGATAAAGAGAGAAAGAATTAAAAGAGAGTAAAATAGGTGTGAAAAAATGCGTTGACTTTTACTAAAAAGAGAAATAGCTTTATTACTATAGAATGTACCAAAATTATAAAGTAACTCTATTATTATGAAATGGAGGGAGTACTAGTCATGAAAAGAATTCAATAGAACTTTCGTACCAAAACAATAAATTAATTTAAATGCCAAGTTGCTCTAAAAAGATCTCTTTGCAGGAATCTATTGACCATAAACTCATGGAAAAGGTTAGCCTTTTTGTGTTTGATAGGGAAACTTTGCTTGTGGCAGTGGTTTTTACTGTTTTTATATTTGAAAATTGATCTGCAATAAATTTCATTGTGCCTCTCTACCCTTTCCTATGCAACGTGTACTGAAATGGAAAAAAAATGTTGCAACTAGCTACTACTAGTAAATATACTACTCCTCCCTATCTACGTTTTTTGATAAACATCTTTAAAAAGTACTATATGTATTTAAATTGTTCCGTAAATTAAAAGCAGAGCATACAAAAAGTTAAAAAAAGTAAGTATTATGTATTTAAATCATTCTGTAAATTTTAAAAGCAGAGCATATATACAAGTACTCATTAACTAATTACTCTCTCCGTCCCGGATAATTCGGGTCACTTTGACCGGACACGAATTTTAAGAATTATAGTAAAAAGTGGATTGAAAAAGTTAGTGAAACGTGGGTCCTATCTTTATATATTAGTTTTATAATAAAATGTGAGTAGGAATGAGTTAGTGGAATATGAGGTCCACTACCAAAAATAATAAAAGTTAATTGAGACAAATTATGTGGAACGGACCGAAATGGAAAATTGGAATGAATTATCTGGGACAGAAGGAGTAACCCACGTCTTATAAGAAAAGATTAGCATGTAGAGAATTGTGTAACGGGTTGAGATTAAAGCAAATATCGTATAAGAAAATGTCTCAGTGTCACCAAACACCTAAATAAATTTAGTTGATTCCAAATCACGTACTGTATGTCACAATTTTCAGTTCCATCCAATCTTGCTAAATACTCCCTGTCCCATTGAATATGACCGACTTTCCTTTTTAGTTTGTCCCAACCAAGATGACCCATTATTTAAAATGGAAATACTTTTATCTCTACTTTCCATCTTTCTTACTTTACTCTCTCTTCTCAACACACAAAATAAAGTCGCATAAAATCTCGTGCCGCCCAAGAAAGGGGTCATCTTCCTTGGAACGGAGGGAGTAATTTCTGGATCAATATTATTAACAATAATATTAAATATAATGAATATATAAGTGTCATTCAACTCTAGTTTACATAAATCAAATCATGAGATGTAAGAATCCATTAATTATCTAGGAAACATGTCTTCTCGTCATCGATCGAAGAAACCTTTTTCTTCGCATCAGGCCTAATTCAAAGTTTCCGTCGACGCCCATGAGGCTTGAGATCAGGCCTAGGGATGAAGGAATGATGTGTGGAAGATGGTATTGACCTGTGATAAAATTAAGTCTCAATCAAAAAAATATAACCATTTAAGCAATTTCGCTTTTCACCTGTTACTTCATTTACTTCACCATCAAATCCCTTCACCTATAATTCAGCTTCTATCCATCTAATTTAAACTCTATGCATTATCAATTTTACTGTTCTAATTCAGATAAGTTGTTTAATTATCATATTTGTTTTTACTTTTTCTTGCAATAGGTGTATGTTAGAGATGTCGCTTTGGAGATAAAACATGGGGAGTGATCAATTGCTAACTAATCATTTAATTATTAACTACAACTAATTTAAGGGCATAGGATTTTAGAAAACGTGTGGTCTACAATTTACCACGTGTAATTTTCGTTTTTATTAATTAAATCAAAAAAGATAAAAGAAAAACTCCAAATTAGGGTTTTGGATGAAAATGTCAATATAATGTTTCGAAAATATCAACACAATGTTTTGAGAATGTCAACATAATGCTTTAAGAATGTTAACTCATGGCTTATATTGACATTCTACATGTATTATATTGACATATTTTATATAGTATGTTGACATTTTCTGCTATACGAAAAAATTAAAAATTTTCGAATTTTTTTTCAAATTTTCATGTCAGAATATATGCATGTAGGATATCGTTGGAATCCTTATAAAATTAACTTTAATTGATATATGTTATATGAATTTAAGTTTTGGAATTTCTTTTAAAAGTTAGTTATAACTAATTTTGTAGTTAATTGACATTAATACCCCTATTGATATTTTTTGGAATTAATCCTATGACCTTATTGACGCTTTTTGTTGATCGTATTGACATTTCGGGGTTGCTGATCTAGACCCTTAATTTGAACATCTAATAGCTACTCCTATTATTTAGTTATAGTTAGCAATTAAGTGTTGAGTTAGCAATATAACACTCCCCGAACATGTCCACTAATCCCAAATATAACCAAAAAAGCACAATAGTTGAAGGCAATCTTTCTTTATAGCAGTATTTTTTGAATTCTCAGATTATAACCTATGTTGCCCTATTTCAATCATGCTTATCCCTCCTTTATTCATCCCTTTATTTCTCCTTAATTATAAGTATCCCACTCCCTCTCTTTCCCTCTTTTTTTTCACGCATAAAACAAACACTTCTATTTCTTCTTCTTGAACTTTTTTTAATTTGTGGAAAAAAAGAAAAAAATTGTGTGATTAATTGGTTTGGAGTGTTATTGGGGAAGAGAAAATAGTTCTACCACCGGGGTTTCAGTTCGATCCAACCGATGAAGAGTTGATCGTTAGCTTCCTATATCGAAGGGCTGGGAATTTACCATGCTACCCTAATATCATCCCTGATCTTGATATCTACTCAGCTCACCCTTGGGGGCTTCATGGTAAAATCATACTCTTTTCTCTTTTATTTATATATGTTCTCTCTCTCTTTTTTTTACCTTATTTGTTTGGAATTTGGACTTGATTTTAGGGAAGGCTTTTTGGAGTAAAAATGGGTGGTATTTCTTTAGTGGGTTGAAACAACGAGCTACGGAAAAAGGGTTTTGGAAGGAGGGGATTGAGTGAACCTATCTTCACTAGCAAAGGAGATGAAGTTGGCATCAAGAATTATCTTGTTTTTTGTGTGGATGGAGTTCATGATAGTGATTGGATCATGGAGGAATACCAGTATACCACCTCCTCAACAACTACTCTACTACTTCCCAAAATCAACCACGAGTAAGAATTAATTGATTAAATAATTATTTATATTGTATAGTACTATTAATTTGTTATATTAATTGACCACATACAGATATATACATACGTGTGTGTTGTGTTATGTTATGCTATGACTAATCTTCTTACACTTATAATCAAAGCTTGCTACTTTATATGATCATGTAAATAGAGAAATTAAGGTGCTCCAATACTTGTAAAATACTACACATATATATGTGCCAACTCACAATTTTCACTTTAGAAACTCCTAATTAGTTCTGAAAAAGGTTTGATTTAAACCCGGCAGTATAGAATTTGGTGTAGGAATTCTTAGGTGGACTATATAAGGAGTTTTCATGCATATATGGGAAAACTCTCCCGCTCTCTCTATGTATCTCTTTCTTCTACGTGCACGCGCGTGTCTGTCTTCATCTCTCTCAATGACGGGAGCACCAACGTTGGTTTCGGGGTTGTGGACCAAGGGTTCGGCAGAGACCAATTTTGGGTCTAGCTCCATGCCCGGTACTAACAAATTACTTGTCATAAAAATATACCTCCATTTCCAAAAATAAGATATCGATACATCGAAAATTATATGTTTTATTTAGTGATAGTGTTATTATATAGTACCATATGATTAATAACTTACACTACAAAAAATCGTTATTTATTAGATTTCTCGGGCCTAAAACTGATTGGCGTGTCACAGTCTCACAGACACTAGTGATTATTAGTGCACCATTATACTTAGAAATGGATTGAGATTTATCACGTGTTTAGCTCAGGCTTACTAAAATATCTAGTAACTTAAATATAGTAGAATAAGATCACCATACTTAATTAGCTCCAAATTTTATTTGGGCTTAGCAGTACAAAATGACAATTTGCTATTTGGACCTCAAACTTATGCTCATTCGGGCGTAAGCATTGCTGGGCCACACGAATGCTTAAGGGAAAATATCAGTTCTAGAATAAATAATAATAATAAAAAGATAGTGATCAATAAATAATCAAAAAGTTGACGTTTGGACCTCAAACTTTTGCTTACATCGTCCGCCCCATATGGATGACCTAATATAGATCATCCGTCGCATCGTCCGCCACTGTGGCATCGCGGACGATGCCAGATCTACGCGTCCTCCTTCCCTTTGTCCGTCGCATCGTCCGCCACTGTGGGCGACTCGGACGATGCGACGGATGATAGAACACATTTTCGTTTTTTTTTTCAATTTTTTTTTATTTAAACACCCCAATTCCCATACCATTTCCCATCTCCCAATTTTTCTCTCTCATCTCTCTCATCCCTCACTACAAAAATGAATCCCGACGGTAACAAATGGAGTACATCAGAAGGCATTACACGGGCCTTGACTCGGGTCTTGTTCGATAGCGTTAATGATGCCACGACGGAATGCTTGACACAAATGGAGCGCGAGCGTGCAGCGGCGGCGCGGATCCGTCGGCCGATTCGACGTCGGACATTTGTCCCCCGCGAGCACGGCGTAGCTCACCAACGTCTATTCGCAGACTATTTTGCTGAGCAACCACGGTGGGGCCCGAGGGTTTTTCACCGCCGTTTTAGAATGCGGCGAGATCTTTTTCTCCGCATTGTCCGGACGTTGGAGGAACGTGATGGATACTTCCAGTATTGGGAAGACGCCATCGACAGACCCGGACTTACGCCGTTGCAGAAGTGCACGGTTGTGATCCGGCAGTTGGCCAACGGCCCCACAACGGATATGTGAGTACCTTGACGTCGGGGAGACAACTAGCTGCGATTGTCTGAAGAATTTTTGTAGGGGAGTTGTGGAGGCTTTTGGGGTCACATATTTGCGACGACCGACTGCTGAGGATTGCCAGAGCCTGATGAGGATGCACGAGGCGGTGCACGGCTTCCCTGGAATGCTAGGGAGCATCGATTGTATGCACTGGCAGTGGAAGAATTGCTCGACGGCGTGGAGAGGCCAATTTACTAGTGGCTACAAGGGCAGCCACCCGACGATGATCCTCGAAGCCGTCGCTGACTACCGGCTCTGGATCTGGCATGCATACTTTGGTGTAGCCGGGTCAAACAAAGACATCAATGTCCTCAACTCGTCCACCCTCTTCGCCGATCAATGCAGGGGTCGCGGCCCGGCCATCGGGTTCACTGCCAACGGACGCAATATCATATGGGGTACTACTTGGCTGATGGCATATACCCAAGGTGGTCTGTTTTTGTGAAGATGATCAGCTGGTGACATGAGAGTGTTGTTTGCGGCAAAGCAGGAGGGTGCGCGAAAGGATGTGGAGCTGGCTTTTGGTGTCCTCCAATCGCGTTGGGCAATAGTGAAAGGTCCGACGCGTTTGTGGTTCAAGGAAGTCACCGCTGATGTCATGTATGCATGCATCATCTTGCATAACATGATAGTCGAACAAAAAGTTGGACATGTCACCGATTGGGTCGATGATGAAGGTGGATCTAGCTCCAGCACGGCGATCCCGCCTGTCGCTCGAGGATTACCGATGGGCTTCAGTGAGGTTCTAGAGTGACAGACCTCAATGCGCAGCCAACAAGACAATGCTCAGCTCATGAATGACATGATTGAAGAAGTTTGGAAGCGTAATGGCCATTGAGAATTTATAGTTTTTTTATTTTATTTCGTAATGTAATTTCAATTTTTAATGAAATGATTTTTTTCCCCCATTTTTTGTAGTATTTAAATATTCAAAAAATAAATAAAATGCTTAGGGGGGCTATAGGCCGCCCCATTGCAGGTGAAAGAGGCGGGGGACTTAGGGCTTCGCATCCTCCGCCTCATTGTGGATGCCCTTACGTATTACTACTAACTAAATAGATCAAAAAATTACCTAATTGGTATTTAAATATGATCTCTATGTTTGTTTATTTAATTATATATTAAAATTTGATTATTCTTTTAACACTACCCACATGTGTTAGAAATTAAATCGTAGCCGAATGGGTTGGCTAATACATATACTAATGTTTTATAGTACTCCCTCCGTCCCGTTTAAGATGACACGTTTTTCTTTTTAGTTTGTCCCAACTAAGATGGCACATTTCCTTTTTTGGTAAGTTTCTCTCTCCAATTAATACACTCAACCACTTTTTCCCACTCTTATTAAAATATCCATCTTTCTTTATCTCTGTACTTTAATACTTACATCCACTTTCTCTCTCTCCAATTAAACACTTTAACCAATAACTCCTAAAATCTCGTGCCGGCTAAGCAATGTGTCATCTTAGCCGGGACGGAGGGAGTAGTACTTTATTGTTATTTTTGTTGAGAGGCTGAACAAGTATAGACTTAGAGCATCTCCATCCGTGCTCTTATTTAAGAGCATGGAGGTGAGTCCGGACCCATTTTTACTAATTGTCCTTAGGCAAGAGCACAACATCCACATCCATGCTCTTCCGCAAGGACAAGCTCAAGGGTCCCACCATTCTATTATTCAATTTAAATTCTTCAATTACTAAAAACATTTCTACAATATAAAAATACATTAAAATATAAAAATTACATAATTAAATCCTAAAAAATAAAAATTACATAATTAAATCCTAAAAAATAAAAATTACATAATTATAAAAAATAAAAATTACATAATTAAAATCCTTAAAAATAAAAATACATAATTAAAATCCTAGAAAATAAAAAAATACATAATTAAAATCTTACAAATTAAAAATTACATAATTAAAGACTAAAAAATACCCCCGTGGAAGACTAGTCCTCTATCCCCAATGTTCTTCGGAGACCCCGTATAATTGAGAAAATTGATAAATAAATTAAAAGTGTGTAGAAAACGGATATAATTTATTGGAAAGTGGAAAAATACTTTTTTTTATTTAAAACCGATTTTTTAAATTAATTTTGAATTTTTTTTAAAAAAAAACAAAAAAACAAAATCTATGCCGTTGGCCAATCGCAGCCCGCCACGTAAGCCTACTCAGCGGCAAGGACGGACAACCTTACCGATGTGGATGCTCATACCCCTTTTCTATAAATTATTTATATATATATGTGGGGCAATTGGATGGAGGCAATATGCTAGATCAGCCCATGCTATCTGGTACGGAGTTGCTGCACCGATTCCAGCAACGAGAGGTTGCCGGAGGATAGATAGGTTCGTTCGCGGGATCTTCCCGTCGAGCAGCCTAGGTTTTTTCGTCCAAGTAGGGTTTGGACGAGAGAAAACTTGCAGAAAAATAAAACTGAAATTAGGAAAATTCTTGTGAATTGATTTCTTGAGATTTCAGTGCACAATATCCCTATTTATACTATGGACCATAGGTTTGGTTCGACTCGATCATTCCGAGAAAGAACCAACAAGAAAACCCGAAAAGGAGCTTATAATATGCTCGACCCAATAGTTCTCAAAATTAAATTAAGCAACAATAATCCAAAATAATTAAAAGGCTAAAATAACAATAATTAACTAGAAACATAATCTTTGAACCACGCCGGCTTCTGAGCTTGTCTCACAGAGCGTCTGGGTTCCTCCCTTATACTGCCTTCCTCGTCGCTGCTGGTCTCCGCTGTCTCCTCCGTCACCGGCGCGTCCGACGACGGTTGGGACATTGCATCCGTATCAACCCCCTCCCCGATAAGAACCTCCTTGCCCTCAAGGAGCGCCGGAAATGATGGTTGATGACCGCGAGAGGCTCCCATGTTGCTCCAGATTCCTCCTCCCCTGACCACTGAATGAGAACCTGTTCCACAGCCTGCCCATCCCGCAACGCAACACGACGATCCAGAATCTTAAATGGATACACCACCGAACGGCCCCCCACAAACTCCTTAGGGAGATCGACCGTCGCCCCCGACGAAGCACCATCAATATAGGGACGAAGTAAACTCACATGAAAAACATTGTGGATCTGAGAAACCTGCGGCAGCTCCAGACGGTAAGCCACCTGGCCAATCTTTTCCGTAATCGTGAACGGTCCATAGTAGCGATGTGCTAATTTAACAGACAACGGCCTAGCCACCGAGTGCTGTCTATACTGCTGCAACTTAAGAAGGACTCTGTCACCAACCTGATACTGCACGTCCCGACGATGCTTGTTCACGCTAGCACGCATACGTTGCTGAGCACGTTCTAAATTTTTCCTCAAATCCACCAACAGCGCTGCACGCTGCTCAATCAGCTCCGCGACCGCCGGCCTGTGGCGAATCCTGCCCGCTAAGGCTGAACCGCAACCAGACGGAAGGGCGATGTACCAATGCTGTCGTTGTGAAAGCAATTAAGGTCCAACTCCGCCCAAGGAATAAAATTAGCCCACTTAGTTGGGCGATCCACCGCAAAGGAACGCAAATATTGTTCCAAGCCACGATTGCGGACCTCCGTTTAACCGTTGGATTGGGGGTGGTACGCTGTAGAAAAATGGAGCTTAGTTCCGCTGAGGGGCAACATGTCCTGCCAGACGTCACCCAAGAAAATTGGATCGCGGTCAGACACCAATGTCTTAGGAAATCCGTGGTGTTTCACTACTGTCTCGATGAATAAACGTGCAACCCGCAAAGCATCGAATTAGGCTGGAAGTGGGGCAAAATGAGCATATTTCGATAATCGATCTACCACCACCATAATCGACGTATAACCCTTGGAAAGCGGTAAGCCCACAATAAAATCCATCGAGACATCCTCCCATACCTGCGTTGGGATCGAGAGAGGTTGCAGCAATCCCGCTGGCTTTTGCGTGGAATATTTTGTGGTCTGGCAAACGACGCACGACGCAACAAAGGCTTTCACATCACGGCGCATATTTGGCCAAATGAAAAATGCGTTCACGCGACGGAGTGTTTTATCAAATCCCGGGTGACCTGCCTGCGGTGTACTGTGATGCTCAATTAACAATGCCTCACGCAAAGGGGAATCCCACCGCACCATAATCCGGCGCCCGCAATAGATCGAGCCATCCACCACAGAGAACTTGGGATCGGCTGTTCCTCCTCAATTTGATGCCGCAACTCACACAGATCAGTCGCCACCGCCGTTTCCTCTCGGAGTAGCTGCACCAAATCTGGAACGGGATGGGCTAGCGCGTGAAAAGCGCTGCATCGGCATCCACCTCCTCATCTCTGCACGAGAGCGCATCTGCCACCTTATTGGCCGCTCCAGATTTATACTCGATTGAGAATTTATAACCCATCAATTTACGGACATAGAAGTGTTGTTCCAGTGTCTGTATGACCTGCTGCAGGAGTTCCCGAAGACTCTGCTGATCGCTTCTTATAATAAACTCCCTACCCAAGAGATACTGACGCCACTTCTGTACGGCCTCAACAATAGCATATAGTTCTTTATGATAAGTGGAGGCGCTTCTGCGACGGGGCCCCAATTTCTTGCTGAAGAAGGCAATATGATGCCCATTTTGCATAAGAACAACTCCAATGCCAAAGTCCGAAGCGTCTGTCTCCAAGAAGAAAGTCCGAGTAAAATCCGGTAGGTGGAGAACCAGAGCAGCCGTAATAGCGCGTTTCAGCGCCTCAAAACTCTCTGTTGCCGACGATGTCCAAGAGAAGGAATCCTTCTTGAGCAAATCCGTGAGTGGATGACCGCATAATGGGCAATAAAGCGGCGGCAGTATCAGGTTAGCCCCCAAAATCCTCTGAGTTGTTTAACTGTTGCCGGGGTAGGCCAGGCGACCATCGCTTCAATTTTGGCGGGGTCGGCCTTGAGGACGCCTTCGGTAATAATGTGCCCCAAATAATCCACAGTGGTGCTACAGAACGTGCACTTGGAAAGCTTCACAAAGAAACGATGAGCCTCCAAAATCGATAAAACCCGATCTATGTGAACACTGTGCGACTCCATCGTTGGGCTGTACACCAATATGTCGTCGAAGAATACAATGACCGACTTCCGCAAAAGGGGCTGGAAGATGCAGTTCATAGCGGACTGAAAAGTCGACGGGGCGTTGGTCAAGCCAAAAGGCATAACCAAAAACTCAAAGTGACCATCATGCTTACGGAACGTGGTCTTGTAAGTGTCAGACTCGTGCATCCGAATCTGATGATACCCCGAACAGAGATCCAACTTGGTGAAAAAACGAGCCGCTCCTAATTCATCAAAAAGCTCGTCCGCCGTCGGGATGGGGAAATGATCAGGAACTGTGGCCTTGTTCAATGTGCGGTAATCGATGCAAAACCAAAATGTGCCATCCTTCTTCCGTACCAAGAGAACCGGGGAAGAGAAAGAGCTCTGACTGTGTTGTATGATGCCCTGGCTCAACATATCCTTAACCTGCTTCTCAATTTCGTTCTTCTGAAAATAAGGATACCTGTAAGGACGTACATTCACCGGTTTGGAGTTGGGGAGGAGATGAATCCGATGATCGAATTGGCGCACTGGCGGCAGCCCGCTTGGCAGCTTGAAGGCAGCCGTGTGTTTAGTGAGCACGGCGATGATAGCGGCTGGCAGATCCGCGGGGAATTCAGGTTCCAAATCAGGCTGATCCTGCGCCGCGAGAGGCGGTGCTTCGACCAACTCATATAACTCGAACAGTGAGGCATGTGCAACCAGGGAGCCGAAGGAAGATAATGAAAGCTGGGTGGGTGAGGGCGCAACACTGGAGAGAACGATCAACTCATCACCACGAACGAACTCCATAGACTTTGCAATAAAATCGGTAGTTACCCGACTCAGAGACTCAAGCCATTCCATTCCCAAGATTACATCGGGACCGTGAACGGGTAAAACATGTCGGTCGATGGAAAACGGCGTCCCTTGCATCGTCAGATTGGTCGCTTTGCACATGTGGGAGCATACCAAAGACTCGCCATTGCCGACATAGACTAGGAATGGTCGTACCGCAGTGAGTGGCAGGTGGAGTTTCTCCGCGATCCGCGGGTGGAGAAAATCATGAGAACTCCCGGTATCCACCAAGACCGCTACGGGCTCAGACTCAATGACACCCGAAAGTGTGAGGGATTTAGAGCGACGGCGGCCATCCATCGCCATCAAGTGAGACAGGTCAGCAGTTATCACCTCTTCTGGAGAGGGATCCCCCTGAAAATCCACCGGATCATCCTCGTCCTCATTAACACCCATATAGGCCAAAATTCGATGTTTACAAACATGGCCGGTCACCCATTTCTCTGGGCAGTAGAAGCAGAGATTCAAGCGCCGCTTCTCAGCCTTCTCCGCAGCGGAGAGCCGAATAACTGGAGTGGTGGAGGGCTGGGCGGTCGCTACTGGTTTTCCCACCAGTGCCGGCGATGCCTGGCTGGCTGGTGCCGTCGATGTAGAGGACAGGCGGTTGTCCCGCGGCTGCCATTGTCGCCGAGAGAAAGAGGTCGGGTGCGGGGAGAGATCAGGCCTGCAAGCCGCAATCTGGACAGCCAGAGCAAAGGCAGCGGCCAGGGTGGTGGGCCGGTGAAGGAGGACCTCGTCTTGGATGGGTTGTTTCAGCCTGACGACATACAAATCAAGCAAAATACGGTCAAGAACACCCACAGCCTTGGTTTGTAATTTTTCAAAGGGCTAACTGATAATCAGAACAGTACCTATTTGCTGCAGTTGCTTGAGAAGCCCCACGTGGCTTACATAACACTGGGGGTCGAAGCGGCGACGAACATCATCCAGAAATTCGGGCCATGTCACAAACTCGTTGCTACCGCAGTAATTCCAAATCCAATCCGCGACAGCCGGCTCAAAAAGCATTATCACATAGTGCAATCGATGCGCCTGTGGGGTGCCCACATGATCGAAGTAGAACTGGATTCCCCGAAGGGGAATCCAATTAGTAACCTCTGTTCCGTCAAACCTGGGGGACTCCATCTTGATCCTATGCGGTGTTTGATCACCGAGACCTATTCCCCCTTGGCTGAGAGGTCGTGGCGGGCCCCAACAGGAGGAGGCGCTCACCGTTGGAGGGCGAGATAGTGGCACTCTGTCCAGCGGTCTCTGCTCGGGCATGCTGAACTGCCAAGGTTGGCACCGTGTAGACGTTGGGACTGCACTCCCAGCATCCGAAAACACATGACTCGGAAAAGAGGTCGGTTGAGAGAGGCCCAGGGTATGGGGTATCCCTGAAGAAAACGGCGGTCTGGTAGACCCCATGGACGGAATACCGATCGAGGCAGTGGGCAGGGAGAAAGGCGGCGCTGGAGGCGGCCGACCCACGAATGACGTATCGCCTCGGCGAAAATCGTAGCCATCCATTCTTGCAGTCAATTCGCTAATGACCGTAGTGAGTTGCAACAACTGTGACGACAAAACGTCGATCGGCGATGCCGATGCCACAGTCGATGATGGCGGCGGTAAAGAAGTGCCGCTGCTCTCAGTTTTGGCGGCGCTGGATGTGTTGTTTGCCATGACAGATGAAGGAACTCGGGAGGAAGAGAACTCGGGAAAGCACCAGATGGTACGGAGTTGCCGCACTGATTCCAGCAACGAGAGGTCGCCGGAGGATAGATAGATTCGTTCGCGGGATCTTCCCGTCGAGCAACCTAGGTTTTTTCGTCCAAGTAAGGTTTGGACGAGAGAAAACTTGCAGAAAAATAAAACTGAAATTAGGAAAATTCTTGTGTTTTGATTTCTTGAGATTTCAATGCACAATATCCCTATTTTTGTACTATGGACCTTAGGTTTGGTTCAACTCGATCATTCCGGGAAAGAACCAACAAGAAAACCCGAAAAGGAGCTTATAATATGCTCGACCCAATAGTTCTCAAAATTAAATTAAGCAACAATAATCCAAAATAATTAAAAGGCTAACATAACAATAATTAACTAGAAACATAATCTTTGAACCACACCGGCTTCTGAGCTTGTCTCACGGAGCGTCTGGGTTCCTCCCTTATACTGCCTTCCTCGTCGTTGCTGGCCTCCACTGTCTCCTCCGTCAACACCGGCGCGTCCGACGACTGTTGGGACATTGCATCCGTATCACTATCCATAAATTCTAAATGGTCCACTCCTTAAAATATACAAGTTCACAAATATAGCACAAGATATAAAACCTAATATATTTAAAAGAATGCGCGTAGACAACGCAATGGTCATATCATATGCCTAATTTTTTACCCTTTTTGGTAGATAAGATCGATCTAATCCTCAAATCTAATAAGTACCCCTTGTTATCTCTATTCCACGTGCACGATACAATCTTTATCCTATTTTTACTCCGCTAGTGACATCTAACAGACTTAAATTAGTTTAGTCATTATTTTATTTTGAAAAATCTCTCTAAATATTTTTTTGTAATTTATTCACTTCATAACCAAGTGTGAAAAGTTAACACGTATATAGAAACTCCTATCCCATGTCGAGAGTACGTGAGAAGTTGGAAAGTGTATATAATTCCTGTACAACCTCAATCAGTTTGAGGCCTTTTAGGGAGTGATCCAAAAATAAATTCGTGCGAACTTGACTCAAAGTTGCAACATTTTCCTAAATTTCTCTGAGTCTTTAGTTTTTGATAGCACACGGTTGAGGATAGTCATTAATTAAGAGTGGTAAATTTAATACTACTACTTTGTACTCTCTCCGTCCGCTATTAGAAGTCCCATTTATGGACGGTGCGAATTTTAAGAAATGTTAAGAAAAGTGGATGGAAAAAAGTTAGTGTAATAGAGATCTCACTTCTATATATTAATTTTAAATGAAATGTGAGTGAAATGATTTAGTGGAAAGTGAGACCTTATTACTCCCTCCGTTCCAAAGTAGTGGAGGCATTTCTTTTCGGCACGGAGATTAAGAAAAAGTTGTGTTAGGTGAGTTAAGTAAATGAAGAATAAAGTAGGAAATGAACAAGGTAGAGAGATGTAGAGAGAATAAAGTAAGAGAGTAAAGTGGCTGAGAAGAAATGTGTTACTTTTACCAAAAAAAAGGAAATGACTCTACTACTATGCAACTTACCAAAATGGCAAAATGACTCTACTACTATGGAACGAAGTGAGTACTATTTATGTTAAAAGTGAATCGAGACTCCTATTCACGAACGGACTGAATTGGAAAAACAGAACTCCTATTCACGAACATGTTCGTGGATAGAGGGAGTATGTTCTTTGATTGATAATGGAATAGTGTGTTCTGCTAAAGTAATGATTGTGTACCATTACTTCTCATCTCACCTTCTTATTTTCCCTTTTAGCTTCTCAGAGTGGGTCCTTTATGTTGTAGAGTGTAGAGTTGAAAGGTTTAGTTAGGCTTTTATTTCACTAGATATTCCACCTATATATATGAATAAGACAAAAGGGCCTCAGTTATAAGCTTTTAACCTTATCAAATTAAATGGACCAAACTTTAATGAAGTCATACTCTTTTTCCTATTCTATATCTATATTATTTCATAAATGAGTGATTCATATTTAAAAATGTTTTATATAATTATATTCAGCCCAATAATATTAAATAATCTTGGCGCTGATTTGATTGCCTATATAGAGTTTGATAGAAACACTCCATTATTTATTTATTTATGATTAGATATGGAGTAGCTATAGTGGTATGTTGTTTGGTTGCTCCGATATTTTTTATATATTTTGTTAACTTTCTGTTTGATATGGAAAGTACAATCACTATTATAGATAAATAGTAACATAATTGTTCTCATTAATTTTCGTGCCATTTAGTTGGTAATATCAATTCGCCTTTCCTAATAGAATATATGTTTAAACTTTAACTACTCATTTGTTTATGTTAATTTCATAAAATAGGTGAATATAACCTTATATTCAACTACTCATTTGTTTATTTATTTTTATTTTTTTTTTAATCCATTTTCATTGATAGCTTCAAATACAAAGATAGCCATACAAATTTTCAAACTTGTTTCTAGCCATCTCAAAGATAGTTAAACAAAAATTTTCAACATGCTTCTAGTCTTGTCTTTTTAAGAAGGGACATTTAAAAGGTGAATCTCTTCAATACCCTTCCACCATCATTTGCCATCACCATCACCTCTCTTCCTCAGCTCCATTGCAAACTCATTTGTTATGTTAATTTCATATAGTGGCCAACATAATTGATTACCAAAAACTTGGTATATGTGGTTATGAAGAAAATAGCACATGTATTTATTTTCAATTAGTTAATAGACCGACAAATTTGCTATTTGATAAACACAAATGTGGTCTTATGTACACCCACTCATTTTTTTTTCAATTCATGTGTTGATCGACTGAATTAGTAGTTGAAAATATTAACTTTTGTCCAATATCTAAATAATAAATAATGCTAGATTCAAAAATTGTCCGACATAATTTTTTACTATTTAATTGGTAAATGTGCTTATAAATTTTTTTAAAAAAACCTTCTTTTATTGTAATTGCGTTTATTGACCGACAAACTTTATAATTTATTTTTTGCAAATGGTCTCGTTTGTACTTACACTCATTTTATACAGTTCACTTCATATCCTGTCCGATTGAAATCATACAAATATTTGGTAAATTTGTCCATAAGTTAATTTTCCTACTTTATTGAACTAATAAAGTATTTATGGTAAACTTATAATGCACTATATTCGGTAAATTTGATGCTGCCATTACGTAAAATATGTTAAAGATTCACTTAACCTATATTTTTTACTTTATTAGGCAATAATTGCAGAGGTAATTTAGTATGTACAAGTGGAAATGTATATCATGAATTTAGAAATATTAGACAATCGGTGGCTTTTTGGGGGTTAGTCATATGCGACTTTTTTGGGTTAAACAATGTGAATAGTTCCGGGTTTGCTTGTTCATACCGGGTCATATATAGTGCTAGACTCTCATGGCAAACAAACACTCAACAACCTAAGGATAGGATGGGATATCTAGGACTATATAGGCAATCAAACTCGGAGAAACCGAGCACAGGATTAGGAGGTATAGGGCGCAAGTGAATGAAGAAAAAATCCATTTATATGCTTATAAGAAATGTTAATTATTCCTAATGTTTAATTAATCATAGTATATGATTTATTTTAATAAGTGTAATTTATTTATGTGGAGCGGAGTATCAGTTAGTGAATCCTTCAGTGAATAAGTTTAATTATTAATTGGTTGGGTGTTGATTTCTTTGTATTTGGTCTCAGGATAATTTATGTGGCTCAATGCAGGATAATCTAATTGGGTCATTTCGTATTAATTTAATTGGGCTGTTGTATTAGTTCTATAAATTATGTCCAAATTTGTATTTTTTCTGTAGCCCATTAATGTTAAAAATGAAAAATTATACTAAATTTTTTTATACATTCTAATTTAAATTTATGGCTGTATTTGAAGTTCTAATCTTTTTATATATAATTGTGTTGAATTATTTTATTTATACTACTAATAAATTTTATTTATGTAGCTGATGTTGGTGAATCTGTTTACAGTCCCATAATTATAAGTGATGCTGTTAGTGAACAACAAAGTTTGTATAATTTGAATGAGAGTAACTTCGATTCGTCGAGATTTGATCAAGATGGAGGTATTTATACACTTTCCCCCTTATTATGCTATTTTAATTTCTAAAATATTTAATTTTATATTTGTAGTTCTTTAATGAGGTGTTGTTATCTACTGCATATTTTATGGTGCATTTACTTGTACTACATTTTTAGTTACTAAGGTTGAAAATTTATTGATAATTGTTTTGTGAAGGGATTTACTAGACATTAAATGTTTTGATTGTTTATTATTTGGGTTGAAGCTCCAAGGGTTCACAAACATTGCATAGAAGTTATTGATCGAAGTTTAAAGGATAGTATGCGTGTATGTAATGCGTTGAGCATGGAGAAGTCATTTGGTGAAAAAACTAGTTTTTTTGTGGTGACTTAGTTAGTTGTTCCTAAAGTTAGTCAATAAAATGTTGTATATGCTATCATTAAGTCTTCTTACTTTGGAGATATTGCAAACTTTTGAAGTTAACTAAAAACATGAGACTTTTTAGAGTTCAATCTGACGATGAAGCTTCAAAATTGAATCAATTTTCTTCTTGGATTGCATCTATTGGTGATGGTGTCATTAGTAGTCCAAATGATGGTGAAGTGAATGTTCATCTTCCTTCTGACATTGTTTTACCTAATGGTGGTGATCCTCTTAAAACCATTGTTTTTGCATTTATCTGTCTTATATGAATCACGAAAAGTTCACTAATTGTTTGCGAGATCGTGCAATTCTTGCTCCCACTTTATAGGTTGTTGATGAGGTTAATCAATTCATTATTTCTATGGATCACTCTTGTGACAACCCGAGTTTTTGTACGACTTCTAAAGCTAAAAATCTTATGTTGCAAATATTTAAGAGTAAAGGCCAAAACTAAACTAGTCCTGAACATATGACCATTTTACGATTTTGGTCCTGAACTTTATCTTTTGGATTTTTTGGTCCTGCACATTTCAAATCGGATCACAATTGGTCCTCCGTCAATAGTTCCGTTAATTTTATAACAGTCAACGAATTTAACCCAATTTTGATCAAATTAGACTTTTAATTCTAATTTTTAAGTCACCAAGTAATTATTTCTAGAATATTTCACACAACTCCCACTTCATATTAGTATAAATATAATGCCTAATTTTTTATTACTATAAATTTTTAAAATATATTTTATTAATATAATAAATTTTCTTATCTCATTATTTTCTTATAAAGCATAAATTCTTTTAATAGAAATATTCATATTCTTCACATGTTATTTTGGAATTGCCCCAAAAAAATTAGGGATTGGAAACTAATTTACAATAAAATATACTATTATGTTTCAGTGTTTTGGCACAATAATTCATTCCGATAACTAACAGCTGAATTGGTAGGAAAGCATTTCCAATGGAGGCTAGCGGATAGGCTAGCCGATCGCAGGCGCTAGTCGATCCGCTAGCCTCCATTGCGGCAATTTAGGCTAGTCGATCGGCGAGCTCTAGCCGATTCGCGGGCGCTAGCCGATCCACTGGCCGATGCGCTAGCCGCCATAGCAGGCTCAATTTCCGCTAGTCGATTGTATTTTTTTATGCATTTTTTTTTATTTATTGCATTTTTTTAATGTACTCCCTACGTCCCTGATTAAGAGCACACTTTTCCATTTCGGTTCGTCTCTAATTAAGAGTCACACTTCACTTTTACCATATATAGTAAGTAGGTCCCACATTCCACTAACTCAATTCACTCACATTTTATTATAAAACCAATATAAAAAATGGGTCCCACATTCCACTAACTTTTTCAACCAACTTTTCTTTACATTTCTTAAAACCCGTGCCCGGTCAAAGCGTGACTCCTTATCGGGGACGGAGGGAGTATTTTTTATGTATTTTTATGCATTATTTTATTGCATTTTTTAATGTATTTTTTTATGAATTTTTTTTAATTATGTACTCCCTTCGTCCCGCTTTAGCAGTTCCATTGATTTTTCTGTCCTCTTTTTGTAAAAATGATAAAAAATAGTTAAAGAGGAGAAATGGTAAATTAAAAGAGAAAATAATATAGAGAAGAGTCTTATCTACATTATTGTCTCTCTTACTTTACCATTTCTTCACTTTAACTATTTTTTATCATTTTTACAAAAAGAGGGCAGAAATGTCAATGGGACTGCTAAAGCGGGACGAAGGGAGTAATTTTTTTAGGATGTAGTTTTTTTTTAATTTATATAAAATTATTGCATTTTTCCGTATCTGTGTCGTAAATTTAATTCCGTATTTTGTGTGATTGTAATTTATTTATTTTTTATAATATTGCTGGCCTATGACTAGGCTATTTGTTTGTCCAGTTTCTTGTCCTGATTGTGACAGAAGGAGTTTTTGGCTAGGCTATTGCTCGCCTATAGTTGGCCTAAAGCCATTAGAGATGCTCTGAGTACTAGTAAGGCTGACACAAAATAAAAGCAAGCCCGACCTAAAATTTTATCCACATATAACATTTTCATGTTGGGCCACGTCGGCTAATTATTCTTATTGGGCTGGACCATAACTTATTCATGTAAAGCCCATTTATCAGGATCAAGGCGCACTACCAAATTCAAATTTTCTTAAAATTTTCATGTATTAAATAAAAAAGAAAAATAATAAATTACTGAAAAAAAAATTGTGGAACATGTGTATTTATAGATGAAAATATAAAATAAATAAAATTAGTCAAGCAAGTCGGTCAGTCTCTGTTGGGCCAAATCCAAAATTTGCGAACAACAAATTTTGATCGACCAAAAAAAGTAACTAAATATGTTAGCTTAATTAATTGAGAAAAATATCAATAATATTAATCATACAATCAAAATGTAATAGTTAACAAAACAAGCAAACTAAATTTATGGAGTTGGGAAATTTGATGGTAGATGATGTGAGTAATATAGTATCCAAATTTGTATTTGTATTAATGTGAGATGCGATTTTTCACCATCTAAATATTTAAAAATGTGATGATTTTTAATCAAATAACTTATTTTCGCCTATTTAACAAAGCCAATAGGGCAAATTATTGAATCATATCACCCTATCTTAATTCTAAATATGTTTAAGATTTATTTGGTTGTGTTTGTAATAGCAAACATTTTGCAGTCATTTGTTGTTCATGGCTGCGCCTTCAATACTACGAAGCGCCACGTTCATATCATAAATCTTCTCCCGCAAAATTCCTTGCCTCTGACGGTGAATTGTAAATCTCGCGATGACGATTTTTGGTATCATAATATTACTGAAGGTCAAGACTATCACTGGAGTTTCTGCCCTAATATTTGGGGTACTACTTTCTTTTTTTGTGATTTTTGGTGGGCTCCGAAGCAACTTTCTCTCTATGTTTTTAAAGGTGATCAGTATAATCTTCAAAAATCATTAAATGTGTGGGTAGCAAAGAGTGATGGTATTTACTTTGCAAATGATCCCTCAGAGTCGTCTTTGAAGCAATATGTTTCGTGGTAGCTTTACTGGTGATTAAATTGTATTCCAATTTATTTTAAATGCAGTACTTTTATTAATCGTGATTTTTTTTTGCTTATTTGAATACTCATTAATAAGAATATATATACTCCAATTTATCTTATTTCTAGCTCTTGCACATTTAAATTTAAATTCTACGAACTTTATTTTGGTTTTTTCGAGCTCAAACAAGCTAACATTTAGGAGTCGATGTTGGTACTTCAAATTACAGATGAGATGATGCTCGGAATATAGTTTTAGCCAAGAAACAACATAACTATCTTGGCATGAACTACTTAAATATCTTGGCAAAAGAGGTACAATCTCTCATGTTCCTCGTCACACATTTAACTACAAAGTCACAACTCAAAATAAGGTCACATAGTGTGACTAAAATCATCGAAAAAGAAGGTTCTAGCAGGATCATAAGATAATTAATAAAGGAGATAATAATCATTAGTATATTATTTAGAATCTAGAAATATGATAATTTGATGCTATTTTATAAGGAAGTGGGCTGTGTGTGTGTCATCGTATGTATACGTATGTGGGGGATAATTTATTACTACTTCTTTCAGTAACTCAGAATAATACCTTATAAACTTATTTAGGTCATTTTCAATTATTTGTGTACTTAGACTTTACACTTTGAAAAATATATGAAATATATTCGTATCTGATAGAAATAAATACACGAATATGCTGAAAGCCTAAAATGCACCAATGAGATATACTCATATTTCTATTGCTGATTTATTATATGTCATTATAGTTATGGTATTTAATTCGATGACATTATGATTCAGTGAGCTATGTTAGGGAGATACAACAAAGAGAACAGAAAACGGATTTCTGAAAGTCGTGCAAATACACTTTCAGATCAAATCAATTTCGATGGTTCTACCAAAGTTATTTGATCGGATAAAATTCAGAGAATTCAGAATATTCAGATGTGTATATATTCGAGATCATGAACCAGAAGAGTTGATCAGAATAAGAAAAAGATGAACCAATGCAGCTGTTGCCGAAACAGTGCATCTGTTGGGAAATCAACTGAAAATAACCGACCCCAGCTCGACCCCAGCCAGGGGCTGCCGCCCCTTGGACCCCGCTACCCGGGGGCGCTGCCCCCGGACCCCCGTTCATCTGTTTAGGGGCTTCGCCCCTAACATTATAATGTATTCAAATAAGCGTGCACTCCGCACCTCCATACTTAAATGATGTATCATTATAACAACACTGATCAATCAAGTTAATCCAATTACACTAAAATATCCAACAAGCTATGCACTCGAACTTTTAAGAAGGAAATTACAATGCCACTAAGGAATAAATAATATATATTTTAGGAAAATAATTATTGTAGTAGACTAGTAGTAGTATTTAAGGTTATTTTCCATTTAAGTGGAATTTAGTTTTTAATAGCCTTGTTAATGTCATACGCATAATATAATTATTGAAGTTAGTGGATGGAGTAGTATAGGGCTAGGTAGAAGTATATAATGACATAGTTATAATCATAAAACAAGCGTCTAAAATTTATAACAAAAATTCATTCAAGAAACGCAGAGAATTATCAACGATGAGGGTTAAGAGATCTCCGAAGAAGAATAAATTAAGTTTCATATCTTCAAATTATTCCTTGTGAATTGATGATGGATATTCTGTCTCGAGTTGCAGCATCATCCGAAACCGACCTTCTAGCATTAAGTTAAGGTATGTCCCAATTTTCACGGTTCATTTGTTTACTTGTTTCTCAAAGTTGGCTAATTTTATTTTACTAAACTTATAGTATCTTTTATGAAAACTGCAACATTATTTAATATACTCCATCCTTCCTAAAACAATGAAAAATTTGAAAATGGCATGGGTTTTAATGTGTGATGTGTCTATGCTTTAAGCACTTGCCTTCCATTTTTTAAGGAGCAAGCTGTATTATTACTACTCTCCACAAGTTACAGAGCAATCTCCCTCTCTCTCAAGCATTTCATCCCTCTCTCTCTCTTAGGCATTTCTCCCACAGTTGAAGAACAATCCCTCTCGCTTTCTCTAAAGACCAAAGGCCAAAAAAACTAGGTGACCGTTGATTTTTACTACTCATTTTTCTCTTCACTCCACTCTCATTCCCTACAACGATACAAATTTGTTTTTCATATTTTCATCGGAAAAAATGATTTTTTTTAAATTCATCGTGCGAATTTCAAGTCACCGTGCGAATATCAAGTCACTGTACTGTGCAAATTTCAAGTCACCTTGGTTAAGCACCCCTACCTATGGTATCGTGCAAATTTCAAGTTACCTTGGTTAAGCACCCCTACCTATGGTATCGTGCGAATTTCAAGTTATTCTCTCACAGACGCAGTGCGTATTAAATACACATAAATTATTTAATTATTACGTACTACTAACACGGAGGGCTTGTTCCCCGTGACGGGGTTAACAAGAGGGCTTGTTCTCCGTGATCGCCGGCCATGCTTTGGTGGAAGGCTAGTGACGGAGGAGGGACAGCCGCCGATTTAGTGAGAGAGAGGGACTGTAGTGAGAGAAATGGGAGAGAGAGAGAGAGAGTGGAGGGGAATGTAGAGGGAGGGGGGATTATAGCGACGGAGGAGGGACAGCGGCAGATCGGCCGGAGGCGGCGATGACGGGGCTGGGCGACCGGCGGGAGAGAGGGAGAGGGAAGAGGGTTCGGTAGAGAAAGATTCAGGCAATAGAGAGAGAAAGCAAGTTAGTGAGAGAAATGCATGCTGAAAATTGCAATATGGAATCTATACATATACGTGTTTGCCCATTGGACTACAAATTAACGCTGTTGAAATAATTAATTGCATTTAGTGTATAAAATTGACTCTAAATCACATACACACGGGCTTTCAGTTTTTCTAAATTATAATAAAAACTTAAATATAAAATAAAATACACAATTTTAGAACTAATTTTGAATTGCTTAGCCTGCAGGTAGGGTAACTTTTTCTGATTTACAGTAATTTTGGGTTTCAAAAATAAGAACCAATAAATTTAATTACTAAAACTAGTTCAGAGAATTTGATCATTTTCCAATAAAGTGCTTCTCAAATGGAATTTTAATTCAGCGAGTGATATCAACCATGCAGTATAGTACATGCTTATGTATTAAGATTCTCTTTTTCCTCCTCTTTCTTTGCACTTGTATAAATGTTATTAACTGAATATTACAAAGGTTCTCAAAATCTTTCACATCTACCTACTAGACTGCCCACTAAGGTTCGCACTAGTGAGGGCCAGGGTGCTGTGTGAACCACAAGCAATTAGCCGAATGAAATCACACCCATGGATTCAAACACTTTACAAGGATGCTTTAGCAATTAGCCAAATGAACATCAATATTGCTCTTCTCTCGTGTAAATTTCAAGTCATCGTGCAAATTTCAAGTCATCGTGCGAATTTCAAGTTATTATTTCATAAACGTTGTTGAAATAATTAATTGCGTTAGTATATAAAATTGACTCTAAATCACATAGAGACGGGCATTTCAGTTTTTCTAAATTATGGAGTAATAAAAACTTAAATCTAAAATAAAATACACATTTGTAGAATTAATTTTGAATTGCTTAGCCTGCATTGTGGGGTAACTTTTTTCTAAAACTAGTTCACTGGAGAATTTGATCAATTTCCAATAAAGTCTTTCTCAATTTCACTTTAAATCAACTTGTGATATCACGCACTATAAGATTCTGCTTTTTTTCCTCTTTCTTTTCGCTTGTATTAATGTTATTAGCTGAATATTACAAAATCTATAAGTCTAATTAGATCAATTTCCTCTTTCTTTTCCCTTGTATTAATGCAGGAATGCATCAACTCCAATTATATTTTGTATACAAATATTAAGAGTATCAGCAAACCAAAATATTTGTTAAAAATATAAAAGATGTTCTGTTAAAAACTGCTTGTTGTGGTTAAGTGGTTAAATCATCTTTTCAATGCATTTTAATTCATAAGTATAATCTTTGCCGGTGAGGCATAACAGCCTTTTTTTTTTATCATATTTTTTAGTTTTAAGTGTGAGAATTCATATTCGTTAGGATTTGTACTTTGTTGGATGGATAAAGCCAAGGTCCAATTCATATAGCCAAATTGGAGTGGACAAGGTCCAATTCATACAGCCAAATTCGAAGTTGAAGGCTACATTCGCACGATGCTCATCATCAAAGTTGAGGCTAAGTTCATCCACAAATTCAATTATGTTGAAATAATGAAGCACATCCACTTTTTTGAAGGTGACAATGTCAAGAATTTCAAGGAACATCAAATAGAAAGTGAGTTGACTCAATAAAATTGTGTATGAAATAATTAGACATGGTTCCAGGAATACTACGTTGTTTATTTTTGAAACAAAAACAAGAATTATTTTAGTGAATCAGAAGAATGGGATTTAGGTTAACGTCCAATGAAGATTTCCATTAAAGAGTACACCCCCTTTAAGGTCGTCGAAAAACCTTAGTAGGCCAAGAGGCAACTTTTCTCCACGCGTCAATCCCAACAGTGCATACTTGGCACTAATATTGGCACGATGGTAATGCATTCTTTTTGTACTCGTCAACGAAGTGGTTTTTTGACGAAAACCCTAGCCACCTTATACAGACAGTCGTTCCGCTCACACTAAATCCAAAATTCTCAACTGCAAGTTGATCTTATAAGGTAGTTTGTCGACGAGAAGGGAGCTTAATATGGTTACGTGTGAATGGATTGCACAAGATAAGATCATCATGATTGACGCCACGTTGAAAGATCAAACCATTAATTGAACGAAGGATTGACTCATCAAAGGGGAGTTCAATGTCCAACACTACATCCACATCAGAATTGCAGCATCCGCATTTGAACATGAAGGGTTAAATTTAAAGATTATACCATGATAAACTCGATCATAAGAAATTCGATATTCAACATTAATCACCATATAGCTAGACAACACACAATAGTGAAACTAATTTAATAAACTTACTAATAATATATTCATCAATCTGTTTTTCATCAGAATGTATATAGCAAGAAAAGCTACACCAGATCATAAATAAAACCCAAGAAGCTACAAATAGTATCTTAGCAAAAGAGGTACACTCTCTCAAGTTCCTCACCGTTTATGCATTTCACAATCAGACATGAAAGAAACTACAGAATCACAACTCAAAATGAGCATGCATTCTCCATAGCAAAACTCTTGAGAGAGACAAAGCTCGGGGCATACACGAATGTAGAGGGGAACGGTGCACGATCCTCTTGAGACACAATGTCGTAGTCAAAATTTTTCGTTTCATTGGAATAGCAGAATAGCGTGCCATCCTCGCATCCCATCAAGACGTCGCCATTTTCGAAAATTCTAATCGGCCAAACATCAACATCAGGAAGCCTATCAACATCAGGGATGACAAATATCTTTGTCCAACTGTGCTCGCATTCCTCCATCAACCAGATTATAATGCTTCCATCAGTGGTTGAAATATCGGTTACACAAAGGCAATCCCGCAAAACACAGAGTGACCTACTAGAGTAAACACCTGTACTACTAGGAAGAGGAGGAGCAGGGAAGGTGCTAAATAGTTCCGTTTCAAGATCAAAGCAACAAATCCATTCACCAGAGCCTCTTCTGGTTTCCTCGACGGCCCAATGAAGATACCCATTCACGAGTATCCCTCCAACATCTAACCTGAGCGAGTCACCAAAGGGAACTTTTCTCCACGATCTAGTTCCAACAGTGTATACTTCTCACTCATAATTGCACTCCTCCTCCCATGATTTTTCAACGAAAATCCTGACCACCGTATATTGGCCGGTCATTCTGCTCACTCCAAATCCAAAATTCTCCATGATATAGGCACATGTGATCGGATTGCACAGGATAAGAACACCATAAGCAAAGTCTTTTAGAAAGAACAAACCATTGCCTGAACTATGAATCATTTCATTGAAAGGGAGTTTGAAGCTGAAGGTCACGTCCAAACGATGCTCCTCATCAAGCTCTTCCACAATTTCAACCATTTTAAATGACTGTGGGCGTGTTTCAACTGCAAACCCTAGAACTGATCTCGATATGTGTGCATTCACAAATTCAGGAGTAGCGAGCAGACCGAGCCATGGCTTACAAACACACTTGCACGCCATAACTTCTCGAGTGGGGACTCTTGAGAGGATATCTAATACGGTTTCAGATGGAAGATATTTGAAGAAATTTTCGCCCATTTTGGAATTACCCGCAATTTTCTTCATCTCAAAGCTTAATAACACCTTCATCATTAAAATTGAATTTAGTAAATTTGGTTTGGCTTATAACAAATTTGAAACAGAATTGCAAATCGGTTTCAAGTTATAATTATATATACACAAAAATTTGAGTGTGTGTGTATGTGCAGGGGTGTGTGTGTGTGTGTGTGTGCAGGGGTGTGGGGTGTGTGTGTGTGTATGTGCACGGGTGTGTGTGTGTAGCAGTGTGAAAGTGCAATTTTATTACTACTTGAAATTCCAATTATCTACTACTCATTTGGAATTCAAATTGTGGATTTGAGCGGAATTGAAATTGTAATTCAATTCCAAATCCAAATATTTTGTGGTACCGAACATTGGATTTGGAATTGGAAGCTCCAATTCCAATTCCGCATGTTCAATTCCGTGATACCGAATCGAGCCTAACACATTCCAAAAGATTGAATTAATCAAAATCATTATGGCCTAAAACAAGATATACAAGAAGCAAAATGGATGGATACTATAATCTTACAACAATGCGAGAAAAATGATAAAATAAGCATCGATTTACTGCGCATTAAGTTGGCTCAATATTTTATTCCGAGTATTGGTCGGGAGCCCAATCCGGAATTTTTTTCACACAGTCGATTTCATGTTTGGCCATGGCGGCTCAATTATACTCATTGGGCCGGACCAACACTTGTTCATGTAAAGCCCATTTATTAGGATGAATTATACTCATAGACGCTGGTGTAGTCTCCTCAAGTTGGAGGTACATCAAGCCACCTGTCACATATTATGTACTCGTAATAATGATGACTATTCACCGGTATTTTAACTGCAATATTAAATTTAAAGATTGTATTATGATGACAGACTCGATCATATAACTTAGATATCATATTAACTACCATATCGCGCGATACACCAACACACGTAATTCTTTTCAATTGATGATGTTCATACCTCTACTACAAGCTATTATATGTTAGCAAAGGGTAATGCCCAAAGAGCGTAGCTCAGTCGGTTCCAGGAAGGTTAGATTTGCCCCAATGTAAACAAAGGATAAAATATTAATAGTAACATTCCATATATGATAATTTCTTTGCATCACATATGGATAAGTCCTAATCCCCAATCCATTCCACAAAATATAATTTGATAAATTTGGTATGGCTAATAACAATTTTTGCAGAATGCTAAATCATTTTAGGTTTATACATATACAAAATTTTGCAGCAATAAAATATATACTACATTATACTTTCAAAATATAGAAACACAAATCCTAATGACACTATTAAAAAATCGAATATAAGCCTAAAACCCTAACACATTCCACAAGATTGAATTCATCAAAATCATTAAAGCAATTGTTATCTTCAACATCAAAATATAAGTCTCCATTCTCCCAATCCTAATATTACAAAATTGAACTTAGGCATAATCCCTAATGCACAAAAAAATCTTGTAAGGCTAATAACAAATTTTGTAGAAACCAAAGTTATGCAATACTATTAAATCGGTTTTAGGTTAATATATAGCAAAAGTTGTAGCAACAAAATATAGAATTACACATCCTAATGATACGATTACAATATTGCCTAACAAATTCCACAAGATTGAGTTCATCAGATTAATTATGGCCTAAAAACATGATCAAAATACATGGATGCTATATTCTTACAAGAACGCCAAAAAAATGAGTAAAATAAGCCTCAATTTATTGGGAAAATAAAAAAACTAAGGCATAGTTAGCTAGGAATGGGCTAAAACTGTGGCGAGTAAAAAAGAAAGCTGACTGCATTGATTCACCTTTTGGGGGAATGCGGTGGAGACGGTGATCTCGAGAGCGGCGCCGTCGCAATAGTAGTCTCTATGTGCTTCGGATATTTAATATACTATGTTATTACGTCATTTCGTTTTTTTTTTATATAAAAAAAATACATTCATATATTATGTTCTCTTTTTACTTTTCAGTATAACCCGTCACAGGGGTCGTCGTCGTCAAAGCATGAAACGATCCCAAGACAACGAAGGATATAGATGATCAGGTGTTTTATTTAAGGCATTATTGATGAAATATCGTTGTTGGAATAAGACCGGAGGCATCCGAAGCTTGATGCCCGCATAGAACAAGTTCAAAACAACGTTGAATTCTTTCATCAAGAGCTGAATCCAAAGAGCAGACCATGAGCCGTAAGCTTAGCCACTGCCTTCTCCAAACTATCGACACGCAAGAGTATGACACGAAGGAACGTGCTCCAACCATCATTCACACCACAACAAATGTGATTGAGTAAAGACAATTGAACTCAAAACTAACAAGAACCAAGCGAAATTTAACCTCAAGACAATCCTACAAAAGAGGCCTATAGTCATAACTTAAAATGAGCTAACATTCTCCTTCACAAAACTCTTCAGTGAGAGAAAGCTTGAGGCATACATGGTCGTAGGGGTGTAAGTATCACGATCCTCTCGACCCACAACGTCATAGTCAAAAGTTTTCGACTTGTTGGAGTAGTAGAGTAGTTTTCCAACGTTTCGTTGAAAAACCTTAGTGCGCTCAGAGGGAACTTTTTTCCACGTGTCGGTCCCAACGGTGCATACTTTGCACTCATATTGGCATGATGGTAATGGATTCTTAATTATGTACTCGTCAACGAAGTGGTTTTTTGACGCAAACCCTAACCACCTTATATAGGTCGGTCGTTCCACTCACACTAAATCCAAAATTCTCAACTGCAAGATGATCTTTGAAGGTAGTTTGTACAACGGAGCATGATATAGTTACGTGTGACTGGATTGCACAAGATAAGATCATCATGATTGACGCCACATAGAATTGCAGCACCCATATTCGAACTTGAACGGTCAAATTTAAAGATTGTACCATGATATACTTTATCATAATAACTTAGATATCCGATATTAATCACCATATCACTAGACAAGACACATTAGTGAAACTAATTTAATAAACATACTAATAATTTATTCATCAGAATGTATATAGCAAGAAAATTAAAGCTACACCAGATCATAAACAAAACCCAAGAAGCTACAAATAATATCTTAACAAAAGAGGTACACTCTCTCATGTTCCTTACCATTTATGCATTTCACAATCAGACATGAAAGAAACTACAAAGTCACAACTCAAAACGAGCTTACATTCTCCACCGCAAAACTCTTGAGGAGAGACAAAGGTCGGGGCATACACGATTGTAGAGGGGAACATTAGAAGATCCTCTCAAGACACAATGTCGTAGTCAAAAGTTTTCGTCTTATTTGAATAGCAGAATAGCGTGCCATCCTCCCATTCCATCAAGGCGTCACCATTTTTGAAAATTCTAATAGGCCAAACATCAACAAAACCAAAAAGCCATTCATCTTTGCCGCTCTCACAAAGTCTATCAACACCAGGGATGACAAATATCTTTGTCCAACTGTGCTCGTATTCCTCCATCAACCAGATTATAATGCACCCATCGGTGGTTGAAATATCGCTTACACAAAGGCAATCCCGCAAAACACAGAGTGACCTACTCGAGTAAAAACCTGTACTACTAGGAAGAGGAGGTGCAGGGAAGGTGCTAAAAAGTTCCGTTTCAAGATCAAAGCAACAAATCCATTCACCAGAGCCTCTTCTTGTTTCCTTGACGGTCCAATGAAGATTCCCATTCACAAGCACCCCTCCAACATCGTCACATAACCTGAGGGAGTCACTAAAGGGAACTTTTCTCCACGATCCAGTTCCAACAGTGTATACTTGGCACTCATATTCGTACTCCTCTGCTGGTTTTTCACCGAAAATCCTAACCACCTTATATTGGCCGGTCATTCTGCTCACCCCGAATCCAAAATTCTCCATGTCAAACTCAACTTTTGGGGTGGTTTGTCGCGGAGAAGGGAGCTTGATATAGTCACAGTGTGATCGGATTGCACAAGATAAGATCACCACGAGCAAAGTCTTTTAGAAAAATCAAACCATTAGTTGAACTATGAATTATTTCATCAAAAGGGAGCTTGAAGTTGAAGCTCACGTCCCAACGATGCTCCTCATCCACAAATTCATCCATTTTGTACGATTGTGCACGTGTTTCAACTGCAATCCCCAGGACTGATCTCGACAGGTGTGAATTCACAAATTCAGGAATAGCGAGCAGACCGAGCCATGGCTTACAAACACACTTGCACGCCATAGCTTCTCGAGTCGGGACTCTTGAGAGGATATCTAATACGATTTCCGACGATAGATATTTGAAGAAATCTTTCCCCATTTGGGAATTATCAGTAGTTTTCATCATCTCTCAGCTTAATTACACCTTCATCATTAAAATTGAATTTATAAAAGTTGGTTTGGCTTATAACAAATTTGAAACAGATAGAATTACAAATCTGCAGCAACAGAATCTTAAAATCATAGCATCAAAAATGCCGGATTACAACAAAATTGAATATAAGCCTAAAGCCCTAATTTAACAAGACAGAATTCATCAAAATCAATAAGGCCTAAAAAAGCAAAACAATTTACGGCGAAATCTCAAAAACAAGGGCATGTAGCTAGAAAACGAGCTAAAATAGAGAGATTGAAAAATGTTGAGTGATGAATAAGAAAGTTCATTTACCTTCCTATGGAAATGCGGTGGAGACGGCGGATCTTCAGAGTGGCGCCACTGAGGTCGAAATGTGTTTTAAGATTTGAAATAATAAATGTGTCTGACCATGACCATGTTAAGAAAGTGATTGTATTTAAGTGGTTTTTTTTTTTTTTTAAGAGAATCCATAGTGGACCCACTCAAACCCTGATATGTTTGGTCGGAAGGAAATGCCTAATTTCATTAAACTGAATTGAATATTAAGAAGAAAGAGAGATTGTAGAAACAAAAGTAAACATGACTTAATGATGGAAGAAATACCATATTCAAGTTAGATATCTGCAGGAATTAGTAATATAACATGAATACATGATCTAAAAATGGTAAGTTAACTTGAACAAGATATATACACTCCTTCGAATTCCAAAGCAGGAAGAAAGAAAAGAGCCAAGTAAATGAAAAGATGATGACGTTGTAAATAACATGAGAAATGAAATAGGGAACAGACATCCAACAATGGAGTGAACAAATTTGTAAAGAAACAGAGACTATCTATCTAGGATTAAGTTGTAGGGTTCAATTTTATAAACCAAACATAATACATATTTAATTATTAGATTTAATCTTGCCAATCGAACATCCCCTAAGTTACTCCAATTAAGTATTAGTTCGAATGTGTAATTGCAACAACTTATCTATTTATAACTAATTGTGAACTTTTTTTTTGCAGGCAAAGGTGCTTTGGATATGCTTTGGAAAATGGAAGCTATATAGTAATTGTCATAGGATAGGATTTAATGCTATCCTGGATGTCTATTTTCTATGCTATAAAATATTTTTAAATTATACAGCACAGGTTTCCATATATATCTTGTAAAGCTTAGTTACGATGTTAGCATATGAGAGAACACATAAAATAACGTTTCCCTCCAATAACACCTCCAATGGCATTTCTAAACTATTTCACACAACTCCCACTTATAAGAGTGATGCTAAATGGCCACATTATGACCAGCCATAATCTTAAAATATTATTAAAATTCTGTGTAATTAATGCTCTATTGTTAAAATTTATGCATCTAGAGAGTAACAATTTTTTTAAGACTAATTTATCCTTAAATATTAAATACTTATGTAGTACTCCCTCCGTCCCATAAAAGTTGAGTCGTATTCCTTTTTAGTCCGTTCCAACAAAGTTGAGTCATTTCCTTTTTTAACTAAAGACAAAACATCTAATCACTTTTACTTTATTCCATCATTTACTTTACTCTCTCTTATCTTTCCTACTTTTTTCATCTCTCCTATTTATTTAATATAAATTCTTAATCTCCGTGCCCAAAAGTTTTGTCTCAACTTTTATGGGACGGAGGGAGTAGAATATATTTACTTATGTAGAATCCAACTAATAAATTTTAGTTACTGAATAAAATTTTAATTTTAAATAATCTTGATTTAAAATACGTTTAATCAGAATATTCAAGTAACTTATAAATATTAATAATAATAAAAATATTATTTTAATATTTTTTTCGAGGAAGAGTATTTCAATGTTAAAATATAATGTCATATTTTGATATTATCAATTAATTAATTATATATATTCCCTCCGTCCCAACTAAGTTAGTCGTATTTATTTTTGAATATTCCAACTAAGTCGAGTCATTTTCTTTTTTAACAAAAAAAAAAATATTCAATCACTCTTACTTTATTCTAATCCACCATCTACGTTACTATCTCTTTTTATCTCTCTTATTTTATTCATCTATCCTATTTTTTAACACAATTTTTTAATCTCTGTGCCCAAAAGTTTTGACACAACTTAATTGGGACGGAGAAAATATAATATCATAATATACTTTTATATATAAAATATTATTATTGATTTTGTAACATTTCATGATATAGTGGTGTTATACATTGTAGTATTATGTCACAGTATACTTACTAGTCAAGAAATATATACTACTATAAATATTCGATGAAATTGAATATTTTAATGGATCTTGGATTAATTCCTATTTTTTTTAGGTTATTATGAATAAATTATTGAATATTATTTGATAGTAATATATTGTTGAATTAGTAGCATTGAATTTTTAAGTATTGGTTATTGGATATTTTGATTCTTACATTCATTAGTCAGTTATCAACCGAGAACTTAGCGTAGGAATCGAATATAATTTGGTTTTTATGTTGATTACAAGATTGACGAAAAATCTATAATCAATTAATTAGTAGAATATGCGGACCTCGTTACAATATAATATAATATATATATATATATATATATATATATATATATAAAATATCTACAAACATCACTATAATGTACATTGAGACATATTACGGCTCAAATTCAATTATTTATAAAAAAAAAATCAATTATTTATAAAAAAAAATGTAATGATCTTTATAATAATTTGCAAATCTAAGTTGTGCCATTTATGGGTTTTTATATTAGCACTATTAGATTATTCAACTTATTTGTGGTCTCAATTTATATCGATTCAAATGAGAATTTTAATATTAAGTAGTTATTCTCGAATTTAATCACAAATTTTAATTAATATATGATTCGTTTAAATAAATATAACTAATAAATCAAAATATTAACACTCCATTGTACTATAATTTTTATACCTATATAAAGAATACTAATATAGGAATATGTTAATATTATAATATACATATTTAAAATAATTGATAATACTGAAATATAACTTAATTTATAAGTTCTGTGATTTTAAACAGTATGATGAAAGTGTCTAAAAATACATAAATTAGGCTAAACTAAAGATTAAGTTAAAATTGATTTTTATGCCTCCAACTCCACTTCTCAGACGCCATTTTCCATAATCAGTTAGATTCTTCAGTAGTACATTAATTATATTGAGAAAAGGGTTATTTTGTAAAAATACACAAGACATTAAAGAGAGTTAGTAATTTATTGACCATTATATCCTATTATGGCCAGCCATAATGTGGCTACATAGCATTTCCCTAAATATAATGCCTCTAATTTTTAATAGAAATATTCATATTCTTCACATGTTAAATTCCTGTGTTTGTTTTGGTTTTAAATCAAACTGAGAAAGTAATCAGAATCCGAGAACAAGGAAAGTTAGTACAACTTTCCAGGATTCTGAATCCTAACTTTTCTTAGATATTCTTTTTCCCAGTTTTAAGATTCTTACATATTTAAGCAATATGATATAGTTTTATTATTATTATTATTATTATTATTATTATTATTATTATTATTATTATAATAACTTAGATATCTGATATTAACTACCATATCGCGCGATAGACCAACACGCGTAATTCTTTTCAATTGATGATGTTCATACTTCTACTACACGGTACTATTATATGTTAGCAAAGGATAATATGCCTGGGCGTAGCTCAGTTCGTTCCGAAAGGTTAGATTTGCCCCAATTTAAACAAGGGTAATGCTACGTGGCCACATCATGGCTGGCCATAAAATGGCATTTTAGTAAATTTAGATGGTATGGCTATTAATGTTTCAAATAAGTCATTTACTGCTCAAATAATTTTACACTATTACCCTTCTATTTTTATTTCATTTCTCTAATCCAAATTTTACACTTTTATACGTATTTCTTTTATTAGATTCATTCATTCTTTAATTTTCTGTTTTCAATAATTTATTTTTACACTATTTTTTAATTTAAGATTAAGTTTTTGTCCTTTTAAAATTGTTTTCCTATTATACCAAGTTGGAATCAATATTAACTAAGTTGTAACACGATTAGATTGTCTATAATATTTTATTATGTTATATTGTAAAAACAATTAATTATACTAAAAATATAGTGTATTACAATATAATTTCATATATCAATATACTAATAATTGTTTTATACTAGATCCAATTGACCAAAAGTTCAGTAATTTAATTTAAATATATAGAAGAGATTATGGAGAATTTAATTTCCATTTAAAATAAAGTAATTGAGAAATTTAAATAAAAACATTAAATGAAATGAAATATAAAGTTTAGTAATCCTTATGAAATAAATTGATTTAGGAACTAATTTGATAGTAGTTTATTTATCATTTATAATATTAACCCATGATTATTAATATAAATAAGTATATTGATCAAAGATCAATTTTACTTATTTGTAAATATACAAACATTTAGAGTATTTTAAGTAAATATGAAAAATAAAAGTATTACCACGATGCGTTGGTATTATAAATATAGGGTAGTGATAAAATGAAACTTATATATTGTACAAACTCAAAACTCCTCAACACAGCTTCAACACAGTTTCAATACAATATCAACACAGTGTAAAATTTCAAGATTTTAATGTCAACACAATATCAACACAGCATCAATCATTGACTACCGTTGAAATTCTGTTGACATTTTCCTGTTGATGTTTTTTGTGATCTGTTGATATTTTTCAATTATCCAAATCATAGTTTTAGGTTTGTACAATATTTAGAGTTTCATTTGATCACATCCCTATAAATATAAGAAAGAATTAAATTAATTATCATGTAACCTTAATAAATATTGATTTTTGTTTATATAAATTTCATGCAATAACGAATGATCGAATTGTATAAATTCTAGTCTCTTCATATTTATATTTCATAACTAAGGGTACAATTGTACAAATAAAATTGATACTTTTTAGAAGTATTAATTTCAACGAAATGACATTAAATACACTATCTTTTATTAATTTTTTTATTTTTATGGTGGGCCATAATATGGTCATTTAGCACTACTCTTTAAATAAATGATAAAATATTAATAGCAACATTCCATATATGATATTTCTTTGCATCACATATGGTTGCAATTAATTTAGTCCTAATCCCCAATCCATTCCACAAAATATAATTTGGTAAATTAGGTATGGCTAATAAAATTTTTTGCAAAGTACTAAATCATTAGGTTATACATATACAAATTTTTGCAGCAATAAAATATTTACTACATTATACTATCAAAATATAGAAACACAAATCCTAAAGATACTAGTACAAAATCGAATATAAGCCTAAAATCCTAACGCATTCCACAAGATGGAATTCATCAAAATCATCATGGCCTAAAACAAGTTCTACAAGAAGCAAAATGCATGGATACTATAGTCTTACAACAATGCGAAAAAATGATAAAATAAGGATCAATTTACTGCGCAATAAATTAGCACAATATTTTATTATGAAGTATCGGTCGGGCTGACCCGAGAAAAAAGCAAAGCTCGTTCCGGAATTTTGTTCACACATTCAATTTAATGTTGGGCCATGACAGCTCAATTATACTCATTGGGCCGGACCAACACTTCTTCATGTAAAGCCCATTTATTAGAGTGTCCACAGTGGGAGGGCCACGGCCCCCCACTACTAGAGGCGCATGGAGGCGCGGGGGGGGGGGTGGAGGTTGACCAACTTAGGGGCAGGGGGCGAGGCGCGACCCTCCAGTGCAGGTGGCCGAGAGTCGCGGCCCTTGGGCATTCCGATTTTATTTTGAAATTTGTTTATATATATCTTCTCCATCCATTTTTCACTTCACACTCATTTTTACACTCTAAATTTCCTTTTATACAATTTTCATACTATCAAAAATGCAAGGTGGAGTTCGGCAACTTTCCACCCTCCCTCGAAATCAGATGTGGAGTTCGCAATCGCCGCCGCCGTGGCAACATACACCCCAATACCGGGGTCAATCCTCCTCTCATCAATTCCAATCCTCCCAATTCCAATACACCCAATCTCCTCTATCTGAATCTGATAGATTCGCATGGGAACAGTTGATGGGGACACTAGGGACCCCGACATCCGGTAGCGTGGATATGGAGAGAGGGGGCGATGGAAGAGGCGGCGGTGGTGCGGGGCGAAGCCAAGGCCGTGGGAGAGGCGCCGGCAGCGATGGGGAGCAGGGGGCGGCGGAAGTTGCGGGCGAGGCGGTGGAGGTATTCTAAAGCCCGGAGGAATCCATTGCTGTAGCCGGGGCCTGGGAGGCGGTCATGACGAATGCCCTCATTGGTACGGATCAGACCAACATTTGCTTCTGGAAGCGCGTCCTAGGGGTGTACAACAGATTCAAACCACCAGGCACCGTCGAGCGTACACATGGCCAGATCTGGAAGAAGTTTAGCACGATAGTAGAGACGTGAAGAGGTTCAGTGGCATATACGAAACCCAACTCCGCATTGCTGAGAGCAGCCGCATCGAAGCCGACGTACGGGCGTTGTCGCATCAGTTGTCTAATACTGTAAAGTGGCCCAAGTTCACCTACTGGGATGAATACTTCGTTCCCGAAATTCAAGGCCATCATTGAGGAAGAGGAGCGTGCTCCTGATGCGAAGCAGACAAGATTTGGCGTAGCCGGCATCTACAGCAGTAGTAGCGAGACGATGCTTTGGAAGAGGCCCCCTCGTCACTCTCCAGGCGACCACGTCTGCAGGGCCAGCGTGCTGCAATCCGGGAAGCTTGATCCGCCTCCTAAGTCTCTGCTACGAGCACGTCTGCAATCGGCCCAACACCGAGGGCGACGTTGGCTCATACCCTAGAGGTGCAGATGATGAAGCAACTTCAGGATAACTTGTCCTTGTACGAGAAGTCGACTGACCCGGAGACTAAGAGGATGTACTACGACCTCATACTGAGGCTGAGGTCGAAGTTGGGGTGGGGCAAAGGGTCGGAGACGGGACACGCAAGCGGCAGTGGTGGCGGCAACGAAGGTGTTGAAGAAGATGTGCCAGATTCTGATGACGCCACTCCGTAGGCGGCGGTGGCGTCATTTTTTTAGTGTTTTTATAAAATTTTCGTTTTATAATTTTCCCTATATATAATACGACGAAAATTTGGTTTCAATTCACGCATGATTAAATTATGCAATTTTTTTTAATTATTATATTCCCTTAATTTTTATTCTAGTTAAATTAAAACATATAACAAAAAATTCAAAAAATTAATTTTAATTTGGAGCTAGGGGGCCATCATTGTGGTGGCCAAGTTTTTAAGGGAGGGCCAAGTTTATTGGGCATGCCCAAGTTTTGGTGGCTTGGGCATGCCAAGGGGGTCACCATTGTGGACACCTTAGGATCAAGTCATATCACTAAATTCAAATTTTCATAAAATTTATACTATATATTAATTAAAATATAAAAATAATTGAAAAACAAAATTTAGAATATGTGTAGTTATAGATGAAAATATAAAAAATAAATAAAATTGATCGAGCACGTCGGTTGGTCTCAGTTGGGCCAAATCGAAAATTTGCGGATAACAAATTTTGATCGACTAGCTTAATTGTGAAAACTATCAATATTATTAATTGTACAATCAAAATTTAAATAATTAACTAAACAAGCAAACTAAATTTATCTCAAGTTTCCTTTTTTCTCATCTGATACCTTATGTTGAGTTGCGACATTTAATGATAGATGATGGGATAATACAGTATCCAAATTTGTATTGAATTAATGTAAATAAGATTTTTTAGCATCTAAATATTTCAAATTGTGATAAATTTTAGTAATAAATTAATAACTCATTTTCGCCTATATAATGAATCCAATAGGGTGAATTATTATTGAATCATCTCACCCTATCTGAATTTGAACATGTTGAAGATTTATTTAGTTGTGTTTGTAATAGCAAACATTTTGCGGCCATTTGATGTTCATGGTTGCATCTTCCGTACTAAGAAGCGCAACGTTCATGTCTTAAATCGTCTCCCGAAAAATTCCCTACCTCTGACGGTGCATTGTGCATCTCACGATGACGATTTTTGTGATTCAAATTAAATTACTCCACAATTAGATAATCCATCTTCATAATTTCTCACTCTTTTATCTTCTTTCTCATCTATAACCGTCCAAAGGAAAAATGCGGTTGTATGAAATATCTCATTAACGCCATGAAGATTTCCATTAAAGAGTACACCCCCTTTAAGGTCATCGAAAAACCTTAGTGGGCCCAGAGGGAACTTTTCTCCACGTGTCAATCCCAACGGTGCATACTTGGCACTCATATTGGCACGATGGTAATGGATTCATTTTGTACTCGTCAACGAAGTGGTTTTTTATGAAAACCCTAACCACCTTTAATAGGCTGTCGTTCCGCTCACACTAAATCCAAAATTCTCAACTGCAAGTTGATCTTTTAAGGTAGTTTGCCGAGGAGAAGGGAGCATGATATAGTTATGTGTGACTGGATTGCACAAGATAAGATCATCATGATTGATGCCACGTAGAAAGATCAAACCATTAGTTGAATGATGGATTGACTCATCAAAGGGGAGTTCGAAGTTGAACACTACGTCCTCATCAGAATTGCAGCATCCGCATTCAAACATGATCGGTTAAATTTAAAGATAGTACCATGATAAACTCGATCATTATAACTTAGATTAGGACTGGCAATTTTTGATCCGACACTAATCCGCACGAAGACGAAGTTAACCCGACACGAACCGCACATTTAGGATTTGGGTCCTTATAAGGTCGACCCAATAAGAACCCGAAAATTTTGGGTTGGGTTAGGTCGGATTTGGGTCGGGTTGGATTATCCGTTAAGAAAAAAAAATTATTTTTATTAATTAAAATAATATATTAAATTTTAATTTTAATTATTTTTATTAATTAAAAAATATTATATTTTAATTTTATTAATAAAAATATGATTAATACTATTATTAATTTTTTTTATGATAAAAAAATATTACTGCATACTTAAATTTTATTAAAAAATAATTATTTAAATTATTTTAACTTTATTATTTAGATTCAATTTTAATATACTTCAATTTTATTATTTGGATTCAAAAATTATTTAAATTAATTATTTTAATTTTGTAATATCTTATTTTACCGTGTAATATCAAATTTTAATTATATAATATCATATGTCGGTTGTTATCGTATAGCGTTGAACTATATTGTAACTTACTATCATTAAAAGATGACCGATATTTTTTTGGATGACACGAAATCCGCACGAATCCGACATGACTGATATTTTTTTGGATGACACGAAATCCGCAAGAATCCAACACGAATCTGTTGGGTTGTACCTGATAAGAACCAGGATGATTTCGGGTTAGGTTGGGTTGGGACCCGATATGGTTGGGTCGATATTGAGTTGACCCGATAGCGACCCAATCTGCACGATTTGCTAGCCCTAACTTAGATGTACAACATTAATTACCATATCGCTAGACAACACACATTAGCGCAACTAATTTAATAAACATACTAATAATTTATTCATCAATTTGTTTTTCATCAGAATATAGCAAGAACATTAAAGCGACACCAGAACATAAATAAAACCAAGAAGCTACAAATAATATATTAGCATAAGAGGTACACTCTCTCAAGTTCCTCTCCTTTATGCATTTCACAATCAGACATGAAAGAAACTACAAAGTCACAACTCAAAATGACCATGCATTCTCCATAGCAAAACTATTGAGAGAGACAAAGCTCGGGGCATACACGAATGTAGAGGGGAACGGTGCACGATACTCTCGAGACACAATGTCGTAGTCAAAAGTTTTTGTTTTATTGGAATAGCAGAATAGCGTGCCATCCTCGAATTCCATCAAGACGTCGCCATTTTCGAAAATTCTAATCGGCCAAACATCAACATCAGGAAGCCTATCAACGTCAGGGATGACAAATATCTTTGTCCAACCGTGCTCATTTTCCTCCATCAACCAGATTATAATGCACCCATCAGTGGTTGAAATATCGCTTACACAAAGGCAATCACGCAAAACACAGAGTGACCTACCTGTACTACTAGGAAGAGGAGGTGCAGGGAAGGTGCTAAAAAGTTCCGTTTCAAGATCAAAGCAACAAATCCATTCACCAGAGCCTCTTCTTGTTTCCTTGGCGGTCCAATGAAGATTCCCATTCACGAGTACCCCTCCAACATCGTCACATAACCTGAGCGAGTCACCAAAGGGAACTTTTCTCCACGATCCAGTTCCAACTGTGTATACTTGGCACCCATATTTGCACTCCTCCTCCAATGATTTTTCACCGAAAATCCTAACCACCTTATATTTTCTGGTCATTCTACTCACTCCAAATCCAAAATTCTCGATGTTAATCTTGACATTTAGGGTGGTTTGTCGTGGACAAGGGAGCATGATATAGTCATGGAATTCACATTTCTTAACGATCTACAACCTAACAATACTTCGTCAGTGATTTGAATGCGGTGTGTGCATGTTTATTTAAACATGGACAAACCAATGTAATTCCCTTGGAATGTGTGTTCCACAATAGAAGTATTATTTTTAGTTATTTATCTAAAATTAAAAATTTTCATTGTTTGTTTTTCCAGGCAGGGAACAAGGATTTAAGGCTCGGTTCCGAGGAATTCACAAAATACTTTCAACTTTTTGTCTGTAAATACATTTGCTATCTTATTATTCATTCTTCATTGTCTTGTCCCATTGCATCACGAAATTCTCTGCAAAAAGAAGATTTTTTCACGGTATAGTTGTTACTCTTTACCTATAGTAGTACATTTATATGAGATTATTTTATTTCAGTGATGTTAGTTCATTTTTAAGTTTTTTCTTGATGTTAGATTGTTTTATTTTTTATTAGTTTTATTTTAATTTTTCTGTCCAGTCTATAACAGTTCTTTTTTCACGAATATAGAAATCTGGTAGGACAGTAGGAGTCAAGGCAATAAGATCAGTAGACGAAAATTGCCTAAGTTGGAAGGGCGGACTCCAGGCTAAGAAATTTTGACTATCTTTGAAACTAAGCGTTATCACGAGCTAATGTCGAAAACTGACTTCGAGAGTAGGTTTTTTTAGGTACACCTTGTGACTAACATCTACTCTCTCCGTCCCAAGGTATTAGACCAACTTTCCTTTTTGGGATGTCCCAACATATTAGACTCATTTCCTTTTTTAGCAAAAAGCATCTATCTTATTTTATTCTCCACCTACTTTTTTCTCTCTTCTCTCCCCTACTCTTTCCCTCTCTCATACTTTACTCTCTCCACTTTAACTATTTAAATATTAATTCCTTAAATCATGTGCCCAAAAGAAGTGAGTCTAATACTCCGGGACGGAGGGAGTACAATATTTTGGAGCTACAATTTTACACATTTATCGCCAACTTTGTCACTCCATAGTTTTCATGCAAAGAAAATACCTAAAACAACAAAATAACGAAAGGAAACAAAGAAGATGAAGATAATAAACTATTATATTTGTTTCGCGCAAATGCATAATCATTAATTTGTATTTTGTATTTTATTATTAAATTTTTCTTTATTTTGCTAATTGGAGTTTGTATTTTATTATTTATTTTTTCTTTAGTTTGTTATTCTTATTATTTTACAATTAAAGTTGTTGCATATAAGATTTTTCATGTCTTACGAACTACTACCTTCGTCACTTAAAAATAGAAACTATTTTCATTTAGGGTCATCCCTTAAAAATAGAAACTTTCTAATGTTTATATGTGTGTTTTTTATTTATTTTGTACATCATTTTATCTTTTATGACGATATTATTGTTCTCATCATACTTTTTAGTTATATATTAAATATTTTATGCTATCAATTTAATATTGATAGTATTTTAGTTTTGAAGTATGTATGTTTTAATGATGATAATTTTATTCGCTGTAGAGACCTGACCTGTAAGTGTCGTAATTGACAAATATTTTCATGTTAGTTTAATTTTATATCTATAATTATTTAACATATTGTTACTATATAGTACTATATTTTTTTATTTTATTTTATTCAATGATGTTATTTTTTTATTTTGTTTATTCACAATGTTTAATTAATAGAATAAAAATACTATGTGTCGCGCATAGCGCATGGGCTAACACTAGTTATAATACCGTCCAAGATCTTTCTCTCCTATGAAATTCTCTCTCACTATATTCAGTTTACAAACTCGACCCTCTTGGCTAGAGGGAGGAAGGGGCACATACGGCTACCGGAAAACCGATGGACGCGCTGCTTAAGGAGTCGAAGGTGTGGTTCAACGTGAGGTGCGATCACGCTCTTCGCTGCCGGAGCTACTTATCAGAATACTACTTGAGATAATCGCGATGTAATATGGAATATGAATGAAAATTGGTTCTAGATGGGATGACACAAATAGAAATTTGCGAATCATTGATGCAATAAACAAGTGTGAAAATTCGTTTGATAAATTAGACAAATTTCTTAGGAAATTGAAAATTCAAAATAAAATAAAGAAAGATAAAAGTCATAAAACTCAAAAACATTCAAATAAAAGCGTACTAGTACATCATAATGAATGAAACCTAGCTTTGACTACACATAAAATTATAGTACTATAAGACTAAATTTTAAGACTAATTTTTGGGTTCCCATGGGTATTTCTCTTTCCCATTTCGGTATATAGCATCTGTTTTGGCTTCATAAATACAATCACGACCGCCACATGGATAGCCATTCACTAACCAAGTCTTGGTATAAGCATCAAACCCTCTTTTGTTGTTAGCCCATTCCACGGTACAATCGAAGTTTGTCTCAAAAACATTCACACAAAATTGGAAGTTATAGTCTTGGCCCGGAACGAGTGTGTGGAATCCGAGATTGTTGTCTTTAGACTTGCAATGCACCACTATGTTGTCGGGGGTTCTATTCATAACGTGAATCACTTTCTCTAACTTGCTCTCTAAACAGGCGTTGCTCAAAGAGACAACACACATAGTGAAGACAAGAAAGAGGAATTGATGTTTGGACATGTTTGCAATGGTATGATAGAATGAGATTGATTTGTGTGTTTTATTTTTTGTTTGTTTCTACTCCTTTTTATAGAATATGTTTGATTGAAATGATTATTGCATTATTGGGATTAATAAAGGGAATCTGTACTTATTTGGTAAAAATTATGAAAATGTGATATGCATCGTTGGAAAGAAATCAGAAATCAAGGAATTAAAATTATAAATTGATCCTAATTAATTATAATCTACCAAAAATAGAGTCAAGATCTTTTGTAATTAGTCTGCCGGAAGAATAAAACTAATAAATGTGTGATTTATTGTTATAATTAATCTCTAATTAAGATATGTTTGGAATACTAAACAATCTTCATGATTTGTGATATAAAAGACATATATAGAATCATAGTATATATATGCTCCATATAAATATATAGAATAAATGTAAAACAACTAATGTAGCAATACTCCACTAAATCATGAATCGGAATCTACTTAATAAAACTAATATATAGTTTTATATGGAGTATATTCCACTAAATCATGAATCGAAATCCACTATTAATTTTAAATTGTATATTCTCCAAATCATCTGAAGATTTTGTTATAATTATCAAAAGGATGGTATATAATCCATAAAACTGAAATGATTTGAATCATAATATATTTTGCAAAGATAATTAAAATTTAAAGTCTTGGCATAAAATATTACACAGAAATGTTATACATATGTGCATACGCAAATAAAAAAAAACCGAGTTCCACATGTCTATAGTATAAAGGAATACTAGTATTACTTTAAATTTTATTCATCAAGTATACACATTTTGTGACATAAAATGAATTACATAAATCATACTTAGTATATAAAATCATCAAAATTGGTCAAGACGCTAATATATTTGTTAGAAGGAACAACATCTAAAAAGAATGGAGAAGAAAAATCCGACGGAGCAAGACGCTAGCCTTCTCCACCGTTGCGTATCTAAGCCCTGAATTTGCTAACTATTTTTAACTCAGGGAATTTGTACATAATTTTGGATTCAATTTGTTCAAACTCATATCTTTAAATAGAGATTTGTTGAGGCATTTTAGGCCAATTCTGAATATTCCTTATTCAATTCATCTTCCAATATCTTTATAATAATATCTATATCTAAAACCTGGCTCACAGAGCTTGATGGCTCTATGAAATCTTTCAAATGGCTCCACTAAGGTTTCCTCATCAATCCTACACACGTAAAATTAAGATGTCAATCCACTATCTAGTCGTAAAGTCGATAAAATAAAATGTTTAAACTGATCGAATAGGGAGTCAATCGTATCTAGAGCATAAAACATCAACATAAATAAATTCGTGCACGGGCCATATTCATCAAGAGGCGCATCAAAGTCATAGCTGGTAGCTATAAACGGACCACCAATAGTCCAAGTAATTTATCATGAGTTTCATATATAGTCAGCATGTTTAAAGAAAAAAACAATTTACTACCATATAACAATTTAAGAGCCTCCTTTTCTAACATCTTTGGCAATGGAAAAGGCCAGGTCTTCAGACTTCATATGGTCGGTATGGAACCGGACCTCCGAATTCAGTAAACATGTAGAACAATATGCAAGACATTATTTCTAATTTCTAAAATACAACCCCATTATATACATGTTTGTGTGTACATTTATGATAGGAGAATTAATTGGGAGCGGGGCCGGGCATTAAAAGACAAAGGAGAATTTGAAAAAGTCTCATATTTTAGCTAATCAATAACAATTAAATCAAATATTAATTTATGGTTTAATTAGCAAATATGAATATGCGTTTCAAGTTAGCAGTCAATATAGAAATCGTGTGCAATCATTCCACCCGGCAATATTAAATGGCCATAAGTATCATTATGAATTGTGTAATTATTTATTAATATTGTAAAATAGAAGGCAATGAACCGTTTTTTCTAACATTCCATTTTCTATATTGATGATGACATATCTTTTAAATATTAAAATTCATCCCCTAACTTGTAAATATTTTAAAATAAAGTCAAAACTCGCCTTTTATATAGATGTATAGATGGATAGATATATGTTGGTCAAAGATAGAGATATTTCATTAACACTGTTTCAACTAATTTTTTCTTTATTAACAAGTGATTCTTTTCTTTATTAACAAGTGATTCGTGAAATTAAGGTGTTGGATTCGAGTAAGAAATTAATCTTCGGATTATGTTATCAAAGTAACATATGAAATTCGAAATGATCAAAGGACAATCACCCAGACAAGAAAAAAATAATTCCTTGTTGAACATGATCGAATCTCTGAGTAAAGAATGGAGGTGAGAATGAAAACCCCTTGTTTCGATCTTACGTTTTATAAATTAGTCTACAGGTTAATTTATAACTCCAATAATTATTACAATAAGACTAAAAGGAGACGTAGAAGAAAATAGAATGCATGTCATCAAATTCAAGTTAGTATCTTTCGAGACCCACGAGGAGAGTAACTTTAAGAAATGAAGAATGATTTCCGAAATTCTTGGAAAGCAATAGAGGTGAATTTTCTTATCCTACATGCTACTGTGGATAAAAATTACTCCCTTCGTTCCGTTTAAGATGACACGCTTTATTTAAAACTAATATATACAAGTGGGATTCCTATTCCTCTAACTTTTTTCCACTCACTTTTTTTAACATTTCTTAAAACCCGTGCCAGCCATAAATGAGACTCCTAATGGGGAACGAAGGGAGTAACTATGAAACGACTTACTGGACCGTGCGAATTTCAAGTCACCTCGGTTAAGCACACCCCTACCTATGATACCGTGTGAATTTCAAGTTATTCTTTCACAAACGCGCAGTGCATTTTAAAAACACATAAATTATCAAATTTATCAATATTACATAAGACAAGTTTTTGTTCTTCTCAATTAAAATTTATCAAATTGCAACTACAATGTCATTTCTCTTTTTTCTTAACATTTCTTAAATGAGACTCCTAATGGGGGACGGAGGGAGTAACTATGAAACGACTTATTGGACCATGCGAATTTTAAGTCACCTCGGTTAAGCACACCCCTACCTATGATACCGTGCGAATTTCAAGTTATTCTTTCACAAACGCAGTGCATTTTAAAAATACATAAATTATCAAATTTATCAATATTATATAAGACGAGTTTTTGTTCTTCTCAATTAAAATTTATCAAATTGCAGCGTTTCATTTTTTAGTTTTTTTAATAGTTTAATTAAGTTTTTAATTGTAATAAGGGAGGGATTTCTTAATGGTCTAATTATCATTAAAACCCCTAATTATTTCCTGAAAAGGAAATGACTTTAGTCAAGTGTGAAAACTTACCCTGCTCACGCGATGGATCAGTTGTTTGGCCGAGGTGCCGAAGAAGATGAAGATTAGACAAGTTGTGGCAACGGCCCAGACGGGGGTTAACAGGAGGGCCCGTTCTTCGTTATCGCCGGCCAATAAATTGACTCTAAATCACATAGAGACGTGCATTTCAGTTTTTCTAATTTATAGTAATAAAAACTTAAATATAAAATAAAATACACAATTTTAGAATTAATTTTGAATTGTTTTAGTTAACTCATACATCGTCGCAAATGCATTGTTTTATGCTTATATTCACATATATAGCTTAACTCTATGAAAACTCAACTCTGATTGCAACTTAAAAAACACTAATTATTGAAAACATGACATGTTTAAGAATAAATTTTAAATATGTTGCTTCCTGTTATGATTATAATATTTTAGATAAACGCTAATAAATTAAATAATTAATGTGTAGTATTTAATTTGCATTGTGTTCGTGAAAAATTGACTTGAAATTTGCTAGGTGCGTGACTTGAAATTTGCCTGACTTGAAATTTGCACGGTGCGTGACTTGAAATTTGCACGACTTGAAATCTGCACGGTACGTGACTTGAAATTTGCACGGTACGTGACTTGAAATCTGCACGGTACCATATGTATAAGGTTAAACCCTAGTAATTGAATAATTGAATAATACACGAGATAAGTGGAGCTCAATATCTTTTCTCTCACAACTACATCTCTCTCCCTGTTTCTTCTTCCTACAAACACAAGTCACAATTCTTACAACAAACTCCAATAGTTCATTTAATAGCCAAATACAATGTTATAAACCACATTTGTAGTTGACAGAATATGACAAAAAACGTCTTACATGTGTATATATAACATCAAATCACTTTTCATCAAGGCTTCGCCATTTTCGAAAATTCTAATCAGTCAAACATCTACAAAATCAAAAAGCCGTTCATCTCTATGAGATCTATTGTTGGTGATTGCTATTATTGCAGATAGACTTGGTGATGTTTGTTTAGACCGTTTTCTTTTGCTCAATTAATCTGTTCAGTTGTCGGATATCTATTTTTTGGGGAGTAAGGCTATATTTAGAATTGTTTATTGTCGATGTATAGCCTTGATGTTGTTACTTAAGCATGCCAAGATGAGAGGCTAACTAGTATATATTCCATAAACCAAAAGTCACTATGACAACTCAAATCTATCAAATGTACAAAATCTAACAACAAAACACGCTCAAGCAACAAAACTAAACTTCGCTCAATGCCGAGTCTCCCGGACTGACGCTTTGGGCGTCCAGCTGGTCTCCTAGACTGACGCTTTGGGCGTCCGACTTCGTCCCTGAGCTAGCATCTTCGCCGGTCTCTTCTAGAACCGGCAACACCTCCACATATTCCTCTTCAACTGTGATCTCTACCTCCGCATCTTCTTCAACTGTGATCTCTACCTCCGCATCCTCTTCAACCGTGATCTCTACCTCCGCATCCTCTGGTGGTGTGTCACTGATGAGATGTGGAGGCATAGACACCGTAGGCGGTGACTGATGGGACGTGGAGGCATCCGCAGTCCCTCACATCGTATTTCAACTATCTCTTCATCACTATGTACAACCTCCGTACAAGTGGGCGGGGGCAGTGATTGTTGCAACGTGGGGGCATCTGTTGGCTCTTCAAGCACTGTGCTTTTATGCTTTGACCCCATCTGCAAATTCATTAAAGACCGCATTAGATAAAGATTTACGGTAGGTCAGTAGCAGTATTAGTTACAAAACTGAAAGTGATTGCAAAACCTGAATAACAAGGGCATAGAAGGGAAGAGTGTTGTAGCTGCCAAGGACTTGTACTATCACCCTGCATTAAATTCATTGAACACGTTACTTAAATTCATAGAAGGGAAGAGTGTTAAAAATATGTTAGATGATGTAGAAATGCTAATAACTATATTATATATACTTACGCTACAATAATCCTGATAATAAACCCAACGTCATACGGTACAAGAACACAGTTATCGATCCCATATTTGCCACTGCAAAAATACGAAACGTTATTATTTCAATTAAATAATTTGTTGTCAGAAAAGGAAAAAGTATAGTAGTAATGAATTAGTAGACGATTACTTACTATGACCCATATTGTGAAAGATATATTAAAGGTGTTCTGTCATAAAAACAATAATCAATTAAGTATTAATCAACCTCTAATAATTACTACTATTAGTTAAGAAACTTGAAGCTATATTTACCGTAAATAGGATGAAACGGAGAAATGTCATCACGAGCTGGGGGCGATTGAACCAGAAGAGTTGGTTGATTGTTGAAGAGTCAAGATGGCCTGAAGCCACTTTTTCCACTATGGTTTCCACTTTTGCTCCGACAATCAGCATTGCCTGCATTATTACAAACATAATACTAATATTAGTACTTGTCATCATTTCTATTCCTAAAATAGAAAATTGTTTTTGAGAAAATTAATAATATACTCACAAGTAGAGGTAGAAATGGGAACTCTGCCATATGAAGAAACACCCTCCTATAACAATTAGTAATTAGATTAACTAATGATATACTACTCATTTAAATCATAAATAATGTACTATTGAACTTACCAAGTAGATTACCAAACATGAATATGACCACCAGCATATACATGATTGGGCTGTTAACAAATAAATAAAATATTATTAGTAAATCAAAAAGGAAATTAATTATATAGTATATTTTAATGGTGATTAATATGATTTCCTTGACTTACTGTATACCGATGACTGCTTTGAAATCATCTTCAAGTGATTGTTGAACATGCTTCTGAAAATTGGCTGAGTCATCTGCTGCCTGCCACAATCAAAATTAGGTAAATTATAGTACTCCATGCATTCCATGCATTTATTATCTGTTACACAATCACGAAAAGAAGCAAATACGTAAAATAATCAATTGCGTTAGTATATAAATTGACTCTAAATCACATAGAGACGAGCATTTCAGTTTTTCTAATTTATAGTAATAAAAACTTAAATATAAAATAAAATACACAATTTTAGAATTAATATTGAATTGTTTTAGTTAACTCATACATCGTCGCAAATGCATTGTTTTGTGTTTATATTCACATATATAGCTTAACTCTATAAAAACTCAACTCTGATTGCAATTTAAAAAACACTAATTATTGAAAACATGACATGTTTAAGAATAAATTTTAAATATGTTGCTTCCTGTTATGATTATAATATTTTAGATAAACGCTAATAATTAAATAATTAATGTGTAGTATTTAATTTGCATTGCGTTCGTGAAAAAATGACTTGAAATTTGCACGGTGCGTGACTTGAAATTTGCACGACTTGAAATTTGCACGGTGCGTGACTTGAAATTTGCACGACTTGAAATCTGCACGGTACGTGACTTGAAATTTGCACGGTACCATATGTATAAGGTTAAACCCTAGTAATTGAATAATTGAATAATACACGAGATAAGTGGAGCTCAATATCTTTTCTCTCACAACTACATCTCTCTCCCTGTTTCTTCTTCCTACAAACACAAGTCACAATTCTAGCAACAAACTCCAATAGTTCATTTAATAGCCAAATACAATGTTATAAACCACATTTGTAGTTGACAGAATATGACAAAAAGCGTCTTACATGTGTATATATAACATCAAATCACTTTTCATCAAGGCTTCGCCATTTTCGAAAATTCTAATCAACCAAACGTCTACAAAATCAAAAAGCCATTCATCTCTACCGCTCTCAGGAAGTCTATCAACATCAGGGATGACAAATATCTTTGTCCAACTGTGCTCATCTTCCATCAACCTGATTATAATGCACCCATTGGTGGTTGAAATATCGCTTATACAAAGGCTATCCCGCAAAACACAGAGTGACCTACTAAAGTAAATCCCACAATCCCGCAAAACACAGAGGACCCACAAAGGCAATCCTGTAGTAGTAGGAGGAGGTGCAGGGAAGGTGCTAAAAAGTTCCGTTTCAAGATCAAAGCAACGAATCCATATGCCAGAGCCTCTTCTTGTTTCCTTGACGGTCCAACAAAGATTCCCATTCACGAGTACCCCTCCAACATCGTTATATAACTTGAGCGAGCCACCAAAGGGAACTTTCACTCATATTATACGCTTATGTGACATTTTTAATGCATTAAAAGAGTTGATGTGTAATTGTAAATATACTACCACACTTTAATAAGTGTTTTCGTTGTTGATGTCACAAACATGTAAATCAATAAATGGAAGTGTCATGTACAAACGTAAGATTAAGATAATTTATTGTCAATTTAGGGATGATTTCTTTTGCGGCCTAAATTTTTCAAAATTGTGATATATGTTTTCATTTATGTTATAAGTTTACTATAGTATGGTGAAATGTATATTAAACTACAAGTTAGTGTATTTTTTTAATATAAAGTGTGTTTAATACTCCTCCGTCCAATTAAATATGAAACATTTGAGAATCGACATAAGATTTTATGTAGTGTTATTTTGTGAGAGTAGAGTAAGAGAGATGAAAAAGTAGAGATAGAGTTGTTTCTATTTTAGGAAATGTTTCATTTTTAACGGGACAATAAAAAAACGAAAACGTTCCATTTTTAACTGGACAGATAAAGTATATAATAAGAAAAACTATTTAGTTAATAAATTTAATTTAAATTATTGATATAATGTTGTGTGATTTATGTGTAATTTAAATAAATATGTAGGTGTAATTGAAAAGGTATAAAAAGTAGGTGGATATGAAATATTCTTTTAGATTTGAGTTTGGTGTAAATGAATAGAGTAAAATTACTTTTGCTATTAACATATGGAGGTGGATCCTCTGTAAATAACAGATGATGTTGTGCTTGAAACCCTAACACAGCAGATGATGTTGTGCTTGAAACGCATCATAAAACGAATGGAACGCATACAATGCATATTTTAGTTTTATTTCCTTTTCCCCTTTATTCACCTGAAGCAAAACTAAATCAAATCACACCGCCTGGGCCCGCTCTCTCACATACAATAAAAATCACCCCTACGCAGACCACCGCTGGGCCAATACTAAAATTACATAAAACTAAGTATTATTGATATAAAAATATATTATCATAACAAATATTATGAAAAGAATTTTATTCAGCATAAAGATCAACAATGAATATTTATTAAGTTGAAAAATAGAACTCCCCCTTCCCCAAAAAGTTGAAAAGTTATAAATAGTACGAATTTTAATATGCAATTGGTGAAATGAGTATTGGTAGATTGTGGAATCCATATTATAAATGATGTATATGATTATTATTTTGAAAACTTTCCATATTTAGACTTTATATAATTTTAGAGGACGACCCAAAATGATTAAACTAGTCTATTTTATTGAAACGGGTGAAGTATAAGGGTTAGTTGATTTATAGAAATTAAGATATGACTATTTTAGAAAAAATATTCAAAGTTTAAATGAAAAAACTAGAATAGATTATTTTATCTTTCTGAATATTATACGGAGTAAAATATGTTGGCAATTGAAACTAAAAATATAACACATAACTGTCCCACATCGGTGTTAAGAGAAAACTGAAACTAGTGTATAAATCTCATGGGCTCCTCCTCCTACCACCAATTGGTTTTAGGATATAACCCATGGATTTCTATCATGGTATCTGAGCGGGTCGCCGACTGTGGGTCAAATTTAACTGACCCAGGCAGTATATCTGGGCCGAAATCGAAAAAATGACTGACCCAACAGGTATATCTGGACTTTATAATTTGGGCCAAGTGGTCCAACCGATTTTAAAAAAATTTGGCCAATTGTTCAATCGATTAGAAAAAAAGTCTAACACCTCCAAGGTTCACCTTGAAGGGTTTGAGGAAGGGTGTTGACAATTGAAACTAAAAATATAACATATAACTGTCTCACATCGGTATCAAGAGAAAACTTCCTCCTATCACTAATTGGTTTTCGGTTTCTATCAAAATAGATAAAATAGATAAAAAAAAAACATCCTCCTATCACTAATTGATTTTAGGTTTCTATCAAAATAGATAAAATAGATAAGAAAAAACTTCCTCCTATCACTGATTGATTTTAGGTTTCTATCAAAATAGATAAAATAGATATATGTATAACTAGGGGCGAACTCACGTTTGGGGGCACGGGTTTCCATGGAACCCCCAACCATTTGAAATAAGACTATATATATTATATGCATTTGCAAGTTAATAAAGTAACATGTAGCGGATCTAGTCTCCATAGGCGGCTTTTATCCTACAGATCGGCGGTTATATCCCCGTGGCAGCGTTTTTTAGTGGTGTTTGTTTGGTGATTATTTTTGCGTTTTATGGTGTTTGTTTGGTGATTAATTATTAATTTCTTTTAGTTCTTTTTTGAATTTCTTTTAGTTCTTTTTTGCATTATATGGTGTTTGTTTGGTGATTAATTATTAATTTTTCACACTAATCATATGTATTGTAATTAAGTCTCGCATAGCTACTTTTGTTTGATAATTAAAATTTTAATTTCTCACATGAGTAGAATCATTTGCCTAGTTATTAAAGCCATAAATTTTTTGCATAGATACAACATTTGTTTTGTAATTTGTTTATATACGTATATATTTTTAATTTCTCACACAGTCATGATAATAGATTTTATTATAGATAAATTAACTTATTTATCCAATGCTCATATTTAATTCATTTATAGAGTATAATTTTTTGGTTTTTTACCCTAGTAAATTTGAATAAATTTTATTTTATTTCTAATCTGTGTAAATCTTGTTATTGTATGATCATAATTATGCTCCATATACATAATCCTTTTCTCTCAAATTTCATCGCATGTATCTTTAATTTATACTTACTATTGTCCATTCTCAAATTATTCGTTATACACGTAGTGTTTATGTCAGGATTGTTTAGGGTGCATTGACACTAAAAACATGTAGTAGTTGGATCTCCCCATATAAAAATTCTGCGTCCACCATTGTGTATAACGTGATAGTAAATTTGGATATATACTATTACAAATTTTTAATCCATGCACCTGAATTTTGAATTTCATATACCATGGTCCATGATAATGGAGTACTGAAGTAGTACTTGTTTTTACATAATATATTCAAATATTATTGTATGTGAGATACTTGTTTTTACATAATATATTCAAATATTATTGTATGTGAGAGAGCGGGGCCAGGCGGTGGTGTGATATGATTTAGTTTTGCTTCAGGTAAATAGAGGGGAAAAGGAAATAAAACTAAAATATGCATTGTCTGCGTTTCATTCGTTTTATGCTGCGTTTCAAGCACATCATCCTCTGCTGTGTTATTTACCACAGCACAGGATCCACCTCCATTATACCTAAAAATGAGTTTGAGTTTAGTGAGATGACCTTAGAATTATGTTCAATTAAGCATTAAAAATCAATAAATGGTTTTTTTTCCCCTCTATAATTAAATCAATGGGATGAATTCTTGAATCATCTCACCAGCTCTCCGAATTGCAACATGTTCAACATTTACCTAGTTGTTTTTGAATAGCAATGAATTGGAGCCTACAATAAACATGCGATTCTTACTTACAAAAATGAATTGGACATTGGAAATGGAACATTGATTCATCTAGGGCTCATCTTCCCCGATACTTTTAATCCTATATTTTATTACATCAACGCACACGAGAGTAGCTATTGTTCAATAAACCACACAAATTTTGCACACGGACAAGTATTTATATTTAACAAATATTTGTAATTTGAATGTCACTATAATAGTATACGTATTATTAATGTCACTATAATATTCTCCATATTTTGCAAAAAAAGAACAGAAAATAAGCAGGGCCGTATCTATTTAAAGTCATCACTATCATCTTTTTAGTTGAGCTCAAAACGACATCATTTTTTTCATTTAATCCTTGTTTCATTTATAGTCGAGCAAGAGAAATTTCTTTTGCATTTGGACTTGTCTATTTTAAATGATAGACTCCAAATCGAATAACGATCTTTTGGGAACTAACAATTATTTTATATTCCCTCCGTTCCAACTAAGTTGAGACAAAATTTTTGGACACGGATATTAAGAAATTGTATTGAAAAGTAAGAGAGAAGAATAAAGCAGGAGAAATAAAGAGAGAGTAAAGTAGGTGATGGAATAAAGTAAGAGTGATTAGATGTTTTGTTTTTTATTAAAAAGGAAAATGACTTAATTTAGTTGGAACATCACAAAAAAGAATACGATTCAACTTCGTTGGGATGAATGGAGTATATTTTTTTACTCACTTTAATCCAATTATTTCTTGAGGAAGCTATTTAATTGAGCCCAGTTGAATTAATGCAATTCATATTCTATTTGAGCCCAAGAACAATTTTGGAGCCCAATAAATCAAATAAATTTTGTTGAGCCCAAATCCTCATTTTTCTCCAAGAGTTTTCAGAAATAGAGTGAAGTTGGGGGAGAATTAGCATGCCTTCACGAACCGTTGAACAATTCAAACGAGTTGGACTCAATTTAATGGAAGGGTTATCTCCATGGAAATATTTAAATGCGAAGTAAGAAATTTAAGTTCAGAAAATTAAGCTATTGAGATGGGCTTTTTCAACTAAAGTATTTTCATGTATTTGATTTAATATAGGTATTTAATTTCCAACTTATAGTATTAAAAATTCAAATCAATAAGATGATTGCAAAAAGTACTATATGATTGGTTATTTTAAAAATAAAATTGACCAGTTTTTTTTTCAAACAATCTACACTCTAAACAAATAGAAAGTGTTATAGTACTTGTTTGATAGTTTTTCAAGATTAAAATTGAGATTAGAATCGTGACAAAATTAAGACAAAAGACAAAATAAATTAACATTCTATTTTTTTATTTGATCAAAATATTAAAAGTAAGATAATTTTATTAAAACATTAAATTATAGGTTTAACATAAGTACTACTATCAATCTACCAACCGCAACCTCAATATTAATATAACAATTCTATAGAAATATCCATATTCTACACATGTACCTTTATTAGGATTACCCAAACAAAATTAGGGTTTGGAAACTAATTAGGCCATGCTTGGTATAATGGAATGGAATTAGGCCATGTGTTTTTGTGTGTATGTTCTGTGTGAGTGTGTTGCTATGTGTTTAGGGGTGGGTCGATACGATATATCGTATCGAAAACGTTGTATCGTGTATCGTATCGAAAATATCGATATGAAATAATTTCATATCGTTATCGTATCGATATTTCGATATATCGTATCGAAATTCGATATATCGTTAAATATCGATATATATCGAAAATTTCAATATATATCGATATATATCGAAAATATAATATCGATATATATCGAAAATATCGATATATCGAAAATTTTCGATATATATCGTATTTTCGATATAAAACGATATATCGCGATATAAGGAAATTCATATCGTTATCGTATCGAAAGTTTTCGATACAATATCGTATCGTATCGAAAATTACGATATATCGAAAATTCGATAATTTTTCGATATTTTTCAATACGATACGAGCGATATATCATTTTTTCGGTATTTTTCTCCAGCCCTAGTCTCAGTTGCGCCAAATCCGACCAAAAAAGTAAGTTAGCTTAACTGAGAATACTATCAATATTATTAATTGGACAATCAAAATTTAAATAATTAACCAAACTAAATTTATCTCACGCTTTCTTTTTTTATGATAGATGATGTTAAATTTCTAATATCTTGTCCCACATCGGCTTGGTGATGATCCTATCTCTTCTATATAAGTATGGATAACCCTCCCTCTTATAAGGCCTTTTAAGGGGTGAGTGGCCCATTTCTAATATGGTATCAGAGCAGGGCCCAAGTCGATGATGGTTTATCTCTTATTCTCTTCTCTTGCCTACCCACGTGATGGAAGTCCGATGTGTCATTCCGGCCCACACGTGAGGGGGCGTGTTAAATTTCTAATATCTTGTCCCACATCGGCTTGGTGATGATCCTATCTCTTCTATATAAGTATGGATAACCCCCCCTTATAAGGCCTTTTAAGGGGTGAGTGACCCATTTCTAATAGATGATGTGAGTAATATAGTAAGTATCCAAATTTGTATTGAATTAATGTGAAACCAGATTTATTACCATCTACATATTTAAAAATGTGACGATTTTTAAATCAATAACTTATTTTCGTCTATTTAACAAAGCCAATAGGGTGAATTATTGAATCATATCACCCTATCTGAAATCTAAACATGTCGAAGATTTATTTGGTTGTGTTTGTAATAACAAACATTTTGAGGTCATTTGTTGTTCATGGCTGCGCCTTCAGTACTAAGAAGCGCCACGTTCATATCATAAATCTTCTCCCACAAAATTCCTTGCCTCTGACGGTGCATTGTAAATCTCGTGATGACGATTTTTGGTATCACAATATTACTGAAGGTCAAGACTATAACTGGAGTTTCTGCCCTAATATTTGGGGTACCACTTTCTTTCTTTGTGATTTTTGGTGGGCTCCGAAGCAATTTTCTCTCTATGTTTTTAAAGGTGATCAGTATCATCTTCAAAAATCATTAAATGTGTGGGTGGCAAAGAGTGATGGTATTTACTTTGCAAATGATCTCTTAGAGTCGTCTTTGAAGCAATATGTTTCGTGGTAGCTTTACTAGTGATTAAATTGTATTCCAATTTATCTTATACGCATTACTGTTATTAATCTTGAGATTTTTTGAGATTCAAATTAAATTACTCCACAGTTAAATACTCCATCTTTTTAATTTCTCACTCTTTTATCTTTTTTCTAATCTATAACCGTCCAACGGAAGAATACAGTTGTATGCAATTATCTCAATTAACGTCCAATGAAGATTTTCATTAAAGAGTACACCCCATTTAAGGTTGTCAAAATACCTTAAATGGGTCGATACAATCGATACAAACATGGGTCGCGTCCCGACCCATAGCCACCTAACCTGGCTCTGATACAGTTTTTTATGACAGAATAGGGCAATTGTGAATCGAGAAACAAAAGAACGTAAATGGACACAGATTTACGTGGTTCAGATATTATTCAGAGTGTTTTCGGATTATGGCTACAGATTGGATCTGATTGGATTTCAGATCACAAAATTATGTGCTCTACTCCCATATAAATAGGCACACATGACAGACTGGGCCTAGGAAACATAATCCTATCCCAATTAGGAAACCTAATCCTATACAGATTCAAGGCATACTAACAAGAGGGACTGTTTTCCACGTGTCGGTCCCAACGGTGCATACTTGGCACTCATATTGGCACGATGGTAATGGATTCTTTTTGTACTCGTCAACGAAGTGGTTTTTTGACGCGAACCCTAACCACCTTACATCGGTCAGTCGTTCCGCTCACACTAAATCCAAAATTCTCAACTGCAAGATGATCTTTTAAGGTAGTTTGTCGAGGAGAAGGGAGCATGATATAGTTACGTGTGACTGGATTGCACAAGATAAGATCATCATGATTGACGCCACGTAGAATTGCAGCATCCGCATTCGAACATAAACGGTAAAATTTAAAGATTGTACCATGATAAACTTGATCATAATAACTTAGATATCCCACATTAATCACCATATCGCTAGACAACACACATTAGAGAAACTCATTTTATAAACATACTAATAATTAATTCATCAATCTGTTTTTCATCAGAAAGTATATAGCAAGAAAAGCTACACCAAGTCATAAATAAAACCCAAGAACTACAAATAATATCTAAGCAAAAGAGGTATACTCTCTCAAGTTCCTCACCATTTATGCATTTCACAATCAAACATGAAAGAAACTACAAAGTCACAACTCAAAACGAGCTTACATTCTCCATTGCAAAACTCTTGAGAGAGACAAAGCTCGGGGCATACACGATTGTAGAGGGGAACATTAGAAGATCCTCTCGAGACACAATGTCGTAGTCAAAAGTTTTCATCTTATTGGAATAGCAGAATAGCGTGCCATCCTCCCATTCCATCAAGGCGTCGCCATTTTCGAATATTCTAATCGGCCAAACATCAACAAAACCAAAAAGCCATTCATCTCTACCGCTCTCACAAAGTCTATCAACATCAGGGATGACAAATATCTTTGTCCAATTGTGCTCGTATTCCTCCATCAACCAGATTATAATGCACCCATCAGTGGTTGAAATATCGATTACGCAAAGGCAATCCCGCAAAATAAGATCTACAAGAAGCATGGATACTATAGTCTTACAACAGTGTGAAAAAATGATAAAATAAGCATCAATTTACTGCGAAATAAGTTAGCACAATATTTTATTCTTGAGTATTGGTCGGGCTGACCCAAGAAAGAAGCAAGCCCGATCCAGAATTTTGTTCACACATTCGATTTCATGTTGGGCCATGACGGCTCAATTATACTCATTGGGCCGGACCAACACTTCTTCATGTAAAGCCCATTTATTAGGATCAAGTCATACTACTAAATTCAATTTTTCATAAAATTTATACTATATATTAAATAAAAAATAAAAATTATTGTAAACCAAAATTTAGAATATGTGTATTTATGGATGAAAATATAAAATAAATAAAATTGGTCGAGCACGTCGGTTGGTCTCAGTTGGGCCAAATCAAAAATTTGTTATTCGCAAATTTTGATCGACTAGCTTAATTGATCAGAAAACTATCAATATTATTAATTGTACAATCAAAATTAAATAATTAACAAAACAAGCAAACTAAATTTATCTCAAGTTTCCTTTTTTCTCATCTGATACCTTATGCTGAGTTGGGACATTTAATGATAGAAGATGGGATAATACTTTCTCCAAATTTGTATTGAATTAATGTGAAACAAGATTTTTTAGCATCTAAATATTTCGAATTATGATAAATTTTAGTAATAAATAACTCATTTTCTCCTATATAATGAAGCCAATAGGGTGAATTATTGAATCGTCTCACCCTATCAGAATTTGAACATGTTGAAGATTTATTTTGTAGTGTTTTGTAATAGCAAACGTTTTGCAGCCATTTGGTTCATGGTTGCATCTTCCGTACTAAGAAGCGCAATCTTAAATCTTCTCCCGAAAAATTCCCTATCTCTGGCGGCATTGTGCATCTCACGATGACGATTTTTGTGATTCAAATTAAATTACTCCACAATTAGATACTCCATCTTTATAATTTCTCACTCTTTTTTCGTTTTGCTCATATATAACCGTCCAAAGGAAAAATGCAGTTGTATGCAATATCTTAATTAACGTCCAATGAAGATTTCCATTAAAGAGTACACCCCTTTAAGGTCGTCGAAAAACCTTAGTGGGCCCAGAGGGAACTTTTCTCCACGTGTCAATCCCAACGGTGCATACTTGGCACTCATATTGGCACGATGGTAATGGATTTTTCTTGTACCCGTCAATGAAGTGGTTTTTTGATGAAAACCCTAACCACCTTATATAGGCCGACGTTCCGCTCACACCAAATCCAAAATTCTCAACTGCAAGCTAATCTTTTGAGGTAATTTGTCGAGGAGAAGGGAGCTTGATATATATAGTCACATGTGACTGGATTGCAAAGGATAAGATCACCATGATTGCCGCCACGTAGAAAGATAAAACCATTAGCTGAACTACGAATTGACTCACCAAAGGGGAGTTCGAAGTCGAACACTACATCCTCATCAGAATTGCAGCATCCGTATTCGAACATGAACGGCAAAATTTAAAGATTGTACCATGATAAACTTGATCGTAACAACTTAGATATCCGACATTAATCACCATACCGCTAGACAACACACATTAGTGAAACTAATTTAATAAACATACTAATAATATATTCATCGATCTGTTTTTCATCAGAATGTATATAGGAAGAAAAGCTACACCAGATCATAAATAAAACCCAAGAATCTACAAATAGTATCTTAGCAAAAGAGGTACAATCTCTCAAGTTTCTCACCGTTTATGCATTTCACAATCAGACAAGAAAGAAACTACAGAATCACAACTCAAAATGAGCATGCATTTTCCATAGCAAAACTCTTGAGAGAGACAAAGCTCGGGGCATACACGAATGTAGAGGGGAACGGTGCACGATCCTCTTGAGACACAATGTCGTAGTCAAAAGTTTTCGTTTCAATGGAATAGCAGAATAGCGTGCCATCCTTGCATTCCATCAAGACGTCGCCATTTTCGAAAATTCTGATCGGCCAAACATCAACATCAGGGATGACAAATATCTTTGTCCAACCATGCTCGTATTCCTCCATCAACCAGATTATAATGCACCCATCAGTGGTTGAAATATCAGTTACACAAAGGCAATCCCGCAAAACACAGAGTGACCTACTGGAGTAAACACCTGTACTACTAGGAAGAGGAGGTGCGGGGAAGGTGCTAAAAAGTTCCGTTTCAAGATCAAAGCAACAAATCCATTCACCAGAGCCTCTTCTTGTTTCCTCGACGATCCAATGAAGATTCCCATTCACAAGTACCCCTCCAACATCTTCCCATAACCTGAGCGAGTCACCAAAGGGAACTTTTCTCCACGATCCAGTTCCAACAGTGTATACTTGGCACTCATAATTGCACTCCTCCTCCGATGATTTTTCAACGAAAATCCTGACCACCTTATATTGGCCGGTCATTCTGCTCACTCCAAATCCAAAATTTTCCATGTCAATCTGGACATCTGGGGTGGTTTGTCGTGGACAAGGGAGCATGATATAGTCAGATGTGATCGGATTGCACAGGATAAGATCACCAAAAGCAAAGTCTTTTAGAAAGAACAAACCATTGACTGAACTATGAATCATTTCATCGAAAGGGAGTTCGAAGCTGAAGGTCACGTCCCACTCTTGCTCCTCATCAAGCTCTTCCACAATTTCAACCATTTTGAATGACCGTGGTTGTGTTTCAACTGCAAACCCCGGGACTGATCTCGATATGTGTGCATTCACAAATTCAGGAGTAGCGAGCAGACCGAGCCATGGCTTACAAACACACTTGCACGCCATAACATCTAGAGTGGGGACTCTTGAGAGGATATCTAATACGATTTCTGATGGAAGATATTTGAAGAAATCTTCGCCCATTTTGGAATTACCCGCAATTTTCTTCATCTCAAAGCTCAATAACACCTTCATCATTAAAATTGAATTTAGTATATTTGGTTTGTGGCTGATAACAAATTTGAAACAGAATTACAAATCGATTTTAAGTTATAATTATACATACACAAAAATCTGCAGCAACATAATCTTAAAATCACAGCATCAAAATGCAGGATTACAACAAAATTGAACATAAGCCTAAAACCCTAATTTAACAAGACTGAATTCTTCAAAATCATTAAGGCCTAAAACAAGATCTATAAGAAACAAAACATATGGATGCTATATTCTAACAAAGCCACCAAAAAATGCATCAATTTACAGCGAAATCTTTAACAAGACAGAATTCATCAAAATCATTAAGGCCTGAAAAAGCAAAACAATTTACGGAGAAATCTTAAAAAACAAGGGCATGCAGCTAGAAAACGAGCCAAAATAGAGAGATTGAAAAATGTTGAGTGATGAATAAGAAAGTTCATTTACCTTCCGGTGGAAATGCGGTGGAGACGGCGAATCTTCAGAGTGGCGTCGCTGAGGTCTAAATGTGTTTTGAGATTTGAAATAATAAAAGTGTTAAGAAAGTGATTGTATTTATAAGTGGTTTTTTTTCCAGAGAATCAATAGTGGACCCACTCAAAAACCTGACATGTTTGGTCGGAAGGAAACCTTTTTTAACAACCTGATTCAGAGAAGTTTAGAAATACATAATAAAATTAGAGAGATTAAAATAACCTTGTTCTCAAGGTTGATGACTTGTAGTGTTATATCTAAGACAACAAAGGAAAATGCATTGTTGATGGAATACCGGTTGTAGGAATACGACAAGAAGCATCTGCATTCGAGACTAGATCATCAGGTATGTGCGTCATAGACTCATAGACGCCGATATAGTAAGTTGGAGGAACATCAAGCCACCTGTCACATATTATGTACTCATAATAATAATGACTATTCGCCGGTCTTTTAACTGCAACATTAAATTTAAAGGTTATATTATTTTGACGGACTCGATCGTAATAACTTAGATATCTGATATTACCTACCATATCGCGCGATAGACCAACACGCGTAATTCTTTTCAATTGATGATGTTCATACCTCTACTACACGGTACTATTATATGCTAGCAAAGGATAATATGCCTGGGCGTAGCTCAGTTGGTTCCGAAAGGTTAGATTTGCCCAAATTTAAAAAAGGATAAAATATTAATAGCAACATTCCATATATGATATTTCTTTGCATCACATATGGGTGCAATTAATTTAGTCCTAATCCCCAATCCATTCAACAAAATATAATTTGGTAAATTAGGTATGGCTAATAAATTTTTTTGGCAAAGTACTAAATCATTTTAGGTTATACATATACAAAATTTTGCAGCAATAAAATATTTACTACATTATACTATCAAAATATAGAGAAAAATGAAAGTCCAATCTGGAATTTTGTTCATACAGGGGAGTGCTCAAATCCATAACCCAATTTATGTCAAATATCCATTTTGATCTCATCCCTTTATTTTATCAATCTAACGGCCAAGACACATGCTCCTTTTATTAATAAAACTATTATTTTAATTCAAGAAAGGGTAGATTTGGTATGAGAAATTTAGTTAGTTTCCTTCCATGATTTACGTTATATATGCTTCCTAAATTCAAGGCTACCAAGATTTGATTTTCTTAATTAATTATCTTAATCTAAACCACATCTTTCTACAATAAAATTGTTATTGCATTTATAATTGAAAGCTTAGAAAATTTTATTTTTTAAGATATACTACTTACTTTTTTTAATTTAGCAATTCATACATCAAAGCTGTGACGACTTACATTATTGATAACATAAGTTTACATTATTTAAGATAACAAACTGTAATACATGATGAATACATTATAATGTAACATAATCTGTTAAATAATGTACCATGTTCCACAAATAATGTCAACACAGAAAACAATATCTACATTACATTTGCAATACTAAACACAGTACAAAATCATGCTACACTGTTCATGTTCTCCTAAAATAGAGTACATCATCCCTATTTCGACGACCTTCGTCCCCTACATCTTCTATATTCATCTCTTCAAAGTAATCATCAAAGTTATCTTCATAATCTACTCTTGTCCTCTTCCATCCTCTTCCATCCTGTTCATGTTCTCCTAAAATAGAGTACATCATCCCTATTTCGACGACCTTCGTCCCCTACATCTTCTATATTCATCTCTTCAAAGTAATCATCAAAGTTATCTTCATAATCTACTCTTGTCCTCTTCCATCCTGTTCAAAAGTTAATAATAAAAGTGAGACTATTATCGCATATTGAACAATGTACGTCATATATGTGTTAAAATAAAGACATGCTGAAAATGAATCTGTATTAATGTATCAAACTGGGGTAAATAATGTAAATTATAGACTTAAAAAATGAACACAACAATTCACAATAATGTAGTACAAACATGGCGACTAATGTACGCACCCCGTTTACATTATTGCTATTAATAGTATACATTAGTGTATAAAGACTGCTGTAATGTACTAATTGTGGGTAATAATGTAATGTGCAACACAAACACTTTGCATAACATAACTCATACGCATGATTACAGTGTTGATAAACATGCAATACATTATTATCGGTTGTCTATTGGATAATGTATCGAACGGTGGTTAATAATGAAACAAAGGGCATGCAGAGAATGTCAACACACAACTTAATCCAGGGCGCATCCTAAGTTACATTACTAACAACGATACGATACATTATTTCATGCTTTCTAGTTGATAATGTAACTCATTCTTGTTGATAATGTAACACACGATATTAATTTTGCTCTAAATACATAACTCCCACCAAACAGACAATACACAATTAAACAAAACACCACAACTCATGCCCACCGTCACTTCACAACATCAAAACCATGGACTAGTTCAAACAAATAACCAAAAGCAAACAAACAAACAAAAGCTACCCAAAGTTATATTGAATAATGTAAATTACCTTATTCCCGACAAAAACCAAAGCTTTAACTACAAAATTATTAATTTTCACGAAAATTCTAGAATTCGTAATCAATTTAAATATAAAATTGAACCCTTCAATTCGGGCAATCTATACAATAATGTATACGGGAGTTGGTTGATAGAATCAAGTGTGTATATTACCTTAAAATCGCCGTACTGTGCAATCCCGAAATGTAGATTTCTGGGCAACGACAGTCGCAGAAGTCAATTGATATTGCCGCCGCCGTGTTTAGAGGATTGCTACACTTTGCCGGTCGTCGAAAGGTTTTTTTTCCGATTTCAATGACCGAATGCCGCCTCCAGATTTTCAGAAGACGAAGAGTCGACGGAACTAGGGTTGAAAATCGAGAGAGAATGTTGAAATTAGGTTTTCTTCGATTGTGAAAAATGTGATACAGAAATCAGGAGAGAGAGTGGTATGTGGAATGTTGATTGATATGAACGTGTAAATTAAATGGCGAAAATGTCTCTCCTTCCGTTATTAAACTGAATTATGATTATGATGTTCCAATTTTACCCTCATAATGTAGCCAGAGCCTCTTAATAATGTAACACGGAGTATGACCTGTAGAATACATCTCATCCGCCCATAATCTTGATCTAAAGGTTATTATTAAATTTGAACTTAACACTAAGGAGCCATTAGGACCATAGTGTACCCTACATTCGAATTATACTCATTGGGCCAGACCAACACTTATTCATGTAATGCCCATTTATTAGGATCAAGTCATACTACTAAATTCAAGTTTTCTTAAAATTTATACTAAGTATATATTAAATAAAAATAAAAATAATTGAAAAAACATGTAGAATATGTGTATTTATAGATGAAAATACAAAATAAATAAAATTGGTCGAGCACGTCGGTTGGTCTCAGTTGGGCCAAATCCAAAATTTTTGCGAATAACAAATTTTGATCGACTAGCTTAATTGAGAAAATTATCAATATTACTAATTGTACAATCAAAATTTAAATAATTAACAAAACAAGCAAACTAAATTTATCTCAATTTTCCTTTTTCTCATCTGATACCTTATGCTGACTTGGGACATTTAATGATAGATGATGGGATAATACAGTATCCAAATTTGTATTGATTTAATGTGAAATAAGATTTTTGTAGCATCTAAATATTTCGAACTGTGATAAATTTTAGTAATAAATAACTAATTTTCGCCTATATAATGAATCCAATAGTGTGAATTATTTAATCATCCCACCCTATCTAATTTTAACATGTTGAAGATTTATTTTGTTGTTTTTGTAATAGCAAACATTTTTCAGCCATTTGATGTTCATGGTTGCATCTTCCGTACTAAGAAGCGCAACGTTCATGTCTTAAATCTTCTCCCGAAAAATTCCCTTCCTCTGACGGTGCATTGTGCATCTCACGATGACGATTTTTGTGATTCAAATTAAATTACTCCACAATTAAATAATCCATCTTCATATTTCTCACTCTTTTATCATTTTCTCATCTATAACCGTCCAAAGGAAAAATGCAGTTGTATGCAATATCTCAATTAACGCCCAATGAAGATTTCCATTAAAGAGTACACCCCCTTTAAGGTCATCGAAAAACCTTAGTGGGCCCGGAGGGAAGTTTTCTCCACGTGTCAATCCCAACGGTGCATACTTGGCACTCATATTGGCACGATGGTAATGGATTCATTTTGTACTCGTCAACGAAGTGGTTTTCTTATGAAAACCCTAACCACCTTTGATAGGCAGTCGTTCCGCTCACACTAAATCCAAAATTCCTAACTGCAAGTTGATCTTTTAAGGTAGTTTGCCGAGGAGAAGGGAGCATGATATAGTTACGTGTGACTGGATTGCACAAGATAAGATCATCATGATTGATGCCACGTAGAAAGATCAAACCATTAGTTGAATGATGGATTGACTCATCAAAGGGGAGTTCGAAGTTGAACACTACGTCCTCATCAAAATTGCAGCATCCGCATTCGAACATGATCGGTTAAATTTAAAGATAGTACCATGATAAACTCGATCATAATAACTTAGATTAGGGATGGCAATTTTTGATCCGACACTAATCCGCACGAAGACGAAGTTAACCCGACACGAACCGCACATTTAGAATTTGGGTCCTTATAAGGTCGACCCAGTAAGAACCCGAAAATTTTGGGTTGGGTTAGGTCGGATTTGGGTCGGGTTGGATTATCCGTTAAGAAAAAAAAATTATTTTAATTATTTTTATTAATTAAAATAATATATTAAATTTTAATTTTAATTATTTTTATTAATTAAAAAATATTTTATTTTAATTTTATTAATAAAAATATGATTAATACTATTATTAATTATTTTTTTATGATAAAAAAATATTACTGCATACTTAAATTTTTTTTAAAAATAATTATTTAAATTATTTTAACTTTTTATTTAGGTTCAATTTTAATATACTTCAATTTTATTATTTGGACTAAAAAATTATTTAAACTAATTATTTTAATTTTGTAATATCTTATTTTACCGTGTAATATCAAATTTTAATTATATAATATCATATGTCGATTGTTATCGTATAGCGTTGAACTATATTGTAATTTACTATCATTAAAAGATGACCGATATTTTTTTGGATGACACGAAATCCGCACGAATCCAACACGAATCTGTTGGGTTGTACCTGATAAGAACCAGGATGATTTCGGGTTAGGTTGGGTTGGGACCCGATATGGTTGGGTCGATATTGGGTTGACCCGATAGCGACCCAATCCGCACGATTTGCTAGCTCTAACTTAGATGTACGACATTAATTACCATATCGCTAGACAACATACATTAGCGCAACTAATTTAATAAACATACTAATAATTTATTCATCAATTTGTTTTTCATCAGAATATAGCAAGAAAATTAAAGCGACACCAGATCATAAATAAAACCAAGAAGCTACAAATAATATATTAGTATAAGAGGTACACTCTCTCAAGTTCCTCTCCATTTATGCATTTCACAATCAGACATGAAAGAAACTACAAAGTCAAAACTCAAAATGACCATGCATTCTCCATAGCAAAACTCTTGAGAGAGACAAAGCTCGGGGCATACACGAATGTAGAGGGGAACGGTGCACGATACTCTTGAGACACAATGTCGTAGTCAAAAGTTTTTGTTTTATTGGAATAGCAGAATAGCGTGCCATCCTCGCATTCCATCAAGACGTCGCCATTTTCGAAAATTCTAATCGGCCAAACTTCAACAATAGGAAGCCTATCAACATCAGGGATGACAAATATCTTTGTCCAACCGTGCTCATTTTCCTCCATCAACCAGATTATAATGCACCCATCAGTGTTTGAAATATCGCTTACACAAAGGCAATCACGCAAAACACACAGTGACCTACCTGTACTACTAGAAAGAGGAGGTGCAGGGAAGTTGCTAAAAAGTTCCGTTTCAAGATCAAAGCAACAAATCCATTCACCAGAGCCTCTTCTTGTTTCCTTGGCGGTCCAATGAAGATTCCCATTCACAAGTACCCCTCCAACATCGTCACATAACCTGAGCGAGTCACCAAAGGGAACTTTTCTCCACGATCCAGTTCCAACCGTGTATACTTGGCACCCATATTTGCACTCCTCCTCCAATGATTTTTCACCGAAAATCCTAACCACCTTATATTTTCTGGTCATTCTACTCACTCCAAATCCAAAATTCTCGATGTTAATCTTGACATTTAGGGTGGTTTGTCGTGGACAAGGGAGCATGATATAGTCACGTGTGATCGGATTGCACAGGATAAGATCACCAAAAGCAAATTCTTTTAGAAAGAACAAACTATTGACTGAACTACGAATTATTTCATCAAAAAATTATGTAGTGTGTGCGGTACAAGGAATTGGAATTAGAATTCTACGGAATTGAATTTGAAAGATTTGAATTATAATTCAATTCCAAATCTTTTGTTCGGTAAAATGATAATTGATGAGAAATTGAATACAAAAAAAATATGTAGTATGTGTATGTGTGTGTGTGTCTGTGATGGTATGTGTTATGTGTGTGGGCAGGTGTGTGTGTGGGCGATGCGTGTATGTGTGGGGGCTGCTGTGTATATGTGCAGGAATGTGTAGGTGTGTATCGTTTGTGTGTGTATTTGCAGGTGTGTGTGTGTGTGTGTGTGACTGTGTGTGCAGTGTGTGTGTGTGTGTGTGTGTGCAGGTGTAAGTGTGTGTGGTGTGTGTGTATGTGTGAGTGTGTGTGTGTGTGTATGTGCAGGTGTGTGTGTGTGTGTCTGTGTGTGTGTTTGTGTGTGTGTGTGTGCAGGGGTGTGTGTGTGCAGGTGTGAGTGTGTGTGTGTGTGTGTGCAGGTGTGAGTGTGTGTGTGTGTGTGTGCAGGTGTGAGTGTGTGTGTGTGTGTCTGTGCAGGTGTGTGTGTGTGTGCGCGCAGGGGTGTGTGTGTATGTGCAGGGGTGTGTGTGTATGTAGCAGTGTGAAAGTGCAATTTTATTACTAATTGAAATTCCAATTGTCTACTCCTCATTTGGAATTCAAATTGTGGATTTGAGCGGAATTGAAATTGTAATTCAATTCCAAATCCAAATATTTTGTGGTACCGAACATTGGATTTGGAATTAGAAGCTCCAATTCCAATTCCGCATGTTCAATTCCGTAATACCAACGGAGCCTAACACATTCCACAAGATTGAATTCATCAAAATCATTATGGCCTAAAACAAGATCTACCAGAAGCAAAATGAATGGATACTATAATCTTACAACAATGCGAAAAATTGATAAATTAAGCATCAATTTACTGCCAAATAAGTTAGCACAATATTTTATTCTTAGTATCGGTCGGGCTGACCTGAGAAAAAACAAGCCCAATCCGGAATTTTGTTCACACATTCGAATTATACTCATTGGACCGGACCAACACTTCATGTGAAGCCCATTTATTAGGATCAAATCATACTACAAAATTCAATTTTTCTTAAAATTTATACTAAGTATACACTCCTATTAAATAAAAAAATAAAAATAATGGAAGAACAAAATTTAGAATATGTGTATTTATAGATGAAAATATTAAATAAATAAAATTGGTCGAGCACGTCGGTTGGTCTCAATTGGGCCAAATCCAAAATTTGCGAATAACAAATTTTGATCGACTAGCTTAATTGAGAAAACTATCAATATTATTAATTGTACAATCAAAATTTAAATATTTAACAAAACAAGCAAACTAAATTTATCTCAAGTTTCCTTTTTTTCTCATCTGATACCTTATGCTGAGTTGGGACATTTAATGATAGATGATGTGATAATACAGTATCCAAGTTTCTATTGAATTAATGAAAATAAGATTTTTTTAGCATCTAAATATTTCAAATTGTGATAAATTTTAGTAATAAATAACTCATTTTCGCCTATATAATGAATCCAATAGGGTGAATTATTATTGAATCATCTCACCCTATCTGAATTTGAACATGTTGAAGATTTATTAACTGTGAAGTATCGGTCGAGCTTCGCAAGCCAACTAAGAGCATCCGTGTCGTAAAAATGAAAGTTTAAGGCATTATTGATGAAATATAGTTGTAGGAATAAGACCGGAGGCATCTGAAGCTCAATGCCCGCATAGAACAAGTTCAAAACAACCGTGAATTCTTTCATCAAGAGCCGAATCCAACGAGCAGACATGAGCAATAGGCTTCGCCACTGCCTTCTCCAAACTATTGACACGCAAGAGTATGGTACGAAGGAACGTGTCAATCCCTAAACGATGGTAATGGATTCTTTTTGTACTCGTCAATGAAGTGGTTTTATGATGAAAACCCTAACCACCTTATATAGGCCGTTGTTCCGTTCACACTAAATCCAAAATTCTCAATTGCAAGTTGATCTTTTAAGGTAGTTTGTCGAGGAGAAGAGAGCTTGATATAGTCACGTGTGACTGGATTGCAAAGTTTAAGACCACCATGATTGGCGCCACGTAGAAAGATAAAACCATTAGCTACATCAAAGGGGAGTTAGAAGTCGAACGCTACATTCTCATCAGAATTGCAGCATCCGCATTCAAACATGAACGGTTAAATTTAAAGATTATACCATGATAAACTCAATCATAATAACTTAAATATCCGACATTAATCACCATATTGCTAGACAACACACACTAATTTAATAAACATACTAATAATACTATATTCATCAATCTGTTTTTCATCAGAATATAGCAAGAAAATTAAAGCTACACCAGATCATAAATAAAACCCAAGAAGTTACAAATAATATCTTAGCAAAAGAGGTACAATCTCTCAAGTTCCTCTCCGTTTATGCATTTCACAATCAGACATGAAAGAAACTACAAAGTCACAACTCAGAACGAGCTTACATTCTCCATCGCAAAACTCTTGAGAGAGACAAAGCTCGGGGCATACACGATTGTAGAGGGGAAAATTAGACGATCCTCTCGAGACACAATGCCGTAGTCAAAAGTTTTCGTCTTATTGGAATAGCAGAATAGCGTGCCATTCTCCCATTGCATCAAGACGTCGCCATTTTCGAAAATTATAATCGGCCAAACATCAACTAATCCAAAAAGCCGTTCCTCTCTCTCAGGAAGCCTATCAACATCAGGGATGACAAATATCTTTGTCCAACTCTGCTCATCTTCCATCAACCAGATTATAATGCGCCCATTGGTGGTTGAAATATCGCTTACACAAAGGCAATCCCACAAAACACAGAGTGACCTACTCGAGTAAAAACCTGAACTACTAGGAAGAGGAGGTGTTGGGAAGGTGCGAAAAAGCTCTGCTTCAATATCAAAGCAACAAATCCATACACCAGAGCCTCTTCTTGTTTCCTTGACGGTCCAATGAAGATTCCCATTCACAAGCACCCCTCCAACATCGTCACATAACCTGAGGGAGTCACTAAAGGGAACTTTTCTCCACGATCCAGTTCCAACAGTGTATACTTGGCACTCATATTCGTACTCCTCTGCTGGTTTTTCACCGAAAATCCTAACCACCTTATATTGGCCGGTCATTCTGCTCACCCAGAATCCAAAATTCTCCATGTCAATCTCAACTTTTAGGGAGGTTCGTCGCGGAGAAGGGAGCTTGATATAGTCACGTGTGATCGGATTGCACAGGATTAGATCACCACGAGCAAAGTCTTTTAGAAAGATCAAACCATTAGTTGAACTATGTATTTCATCAAAAGGGAGCTTGAAGTTGAAGGTCACGTCCCAACGATGCTCCTCATCCACAAATTCAACCATTTTGTATGACTGTGCGCGTGTTTCAACTGCAATCCCCGGGACTGATCTCGACATGTGTGAATTCACAAATTCCGGAGAAGCGAGCAGACCGAGCCAAGGCTTACAAACACACTTGCACGCCATAGCTTCTCGAGTCGGGACTCTTGAGAGGATATCTAATACGATTTCTGATGGAAGATATTTGAAGAAATTTTCGCCCATTTTGGAATTACCCGCAGTTTTCATCATCTCTCAGCTTAATAACACCTTCATCATTAACAAAAATATTAATCTTAAACTCCTATTGCTATAAAATTGAATTTAGTAAATTTGGTTTGGCTGTTAAAAAATTTGAAACAAATTACAAATCGGTTTTAAGTTATAATTATATATACACAAAAATCTGCAGCAACATAATCTTAATATCGCAGCATCAAAATGCAGGATTACAACAAAATTGAATATAAGCCTAAAACCCTAATTTAACAAAACTGAATTCATCAAAATCATTAAGGCCTAAAACAAGATCTACAGGAAGGAAAACATATGGATGCTATATTCTAACAACGCCGCCAAAAAAAGCATCAATTTACGGAGAAGTCTCAAAAACAATGGCATGCTGCTAGAAATCGAGCTAAAATAGAGAGATTGAAAAATGTAGAGTGATGAATAAGAAAGTTCATTTACCTTCCGATGGAAATGCGGTGGAGACGGCGGATCTTCAGAGTGGCGCCGCTGAGGTCGAAATGAGTTTTGAGATTTGAAACATTAAATGAGTCTGACGATGTTAAGAAAGTGATTGTATTTATAAGTGGTTTTTTTTTTCAGAGAATACACAGTGGACCCACTCAAACCCTGACATGTTTGGTCGGAAGGAAACATTTTTTAACAACCTAATTAAGAGAAGTTTAGAAATACATAATAAAATTAGAGAGATTAAAATAACCTTGAGGCAAGGTTGATGACTTTAGTGTTTTTGGAGGACGGTGACGAGTAGGGTTATACCTAAGACATCAACGGAAATACTTTCCTGCAACCAAATGCTACTTGTACTCGTCATGTGGATCGTATGAATCCAGTAGCGTTTTTATCTCACGAGAGCGAAGGGTATCATTGTTTGAGAGTTTGAATCCACATAGGGTTTGGACCAAATAAGGCAATTATGGTGAAATCCATATTATTGATCATGAAGTATTTGTGGGCCCTCACAAGCCAATCAAGGGAATTTGTATCGTCGAACAAAGAAAAATGCATTGTTGATGGAATACCGGTTGTGGGAATACGACAGGAAGCATCTGCATTCGAGACTAGATTAGCAGGTATGTGCGTCATAGACTATTCAATGTCGGTGTAGTCTCCTCAAGTTGGAGGAAGATCAAGCCAACACACGTAATTATTTTCAATTGATGGTGTTCATACTTCTACTACACGGTACTATTATATGTTAGCAAAGGATAATGCCAGGGTGTAGCTCAGTTGGTTCCGGAAGGTTAGATTTGCCCCAATTTAAACAAAGCATAAAAATATTAATAGTAACATTCCATATATGATAATTTCTTTGCATCACATATGGGTGTAATTAATCTAGTCCTAATCCCCAGTCCATTCCACAAAATATAATTTGTTAAAACTGGTATGGCTAATAACAATTTTTGCAAAGTACTAAATCATTTTAGATTTATACATATACAAAATTTTGCAGCAATAAATTATTTACTACATTATACTTTCAAAATATAGAAACACAAATCCTAACATTATACTATCAAAATATAGAAACACAAATCCTAATGACATTACAAAATCGAATATAAGCCTAAAACCCTAACGCATTCCAAAAGACTGAATTCATCAAAATCATTACTCCCTCCGTCCCAGATAATTCGGGACACTTTGACCCGGCACGAGTTTTAAGAAATCTAATGGAATGTGAGTAGGAATGAGTTAGTGGAATATGAGGTCCACTACTAAAAATGGTAAAAGTGAAGTGGGACAAATTATGTAGGACGGCCCGAAATGGAATACTGAGTCGAATTATCTGGGACGGAGGGAGTATGTCCTAAAACAAGATCTACAAGAAGCAAAATGCATGGATACTATAGTCTTACGACAGTGCGAAAAAAAATGATAAAATAAGCATCAATTTACTGCGAAATAAGTTAGCACAGTATTTTATTCTTGAGTATCGGTCAGGCTGACACGAGAAAGAAGCAAGCCAGATCCGGAATTTTGTTGGGCCATGACGGCTTAATTATACTCATTGGGCCGGACCAGCACTTATTCATGTAAAGCCCATTTATTAGGATCAAGGCATACTACTAAATTCAAATTTCCTTAAAATTTATACTATATATTAAATAAAAAATAAAAATAATTGACAAACAAAATGTAGAGTATGTGTATTTATACATGAAAATATAAAATAAATAAAATTGGTCGAGCACGTCGGTTGGTCTCAGTTGGGCCAAATCCAAAATTTGCGAATAACAAATTTTGATCGACTAGCTTAATTGAGAAAACTATCAATATTATTAATTGTACAATCAAAATTTAAATAATTAACAAAACAAGCAAACTAAATTTATCTCAAGTTTCCTTTTTTCTCATCTGATACCTTGCTGAGTTGGGACATTTAATGATAGATGATGGGATAATACAGTATCCAAATTTGTATTGAATTAATGTAAATAAGATTTTTTAGCATCTAAATATTTCAAATTGTGATAAATTTTAGTAATAAATTAATAACTCATTTTCGCCTATATAAGAATCCAATAGGGTGAATTATTATTGAATCATCTCACCCTATCTGAATTTGAACATGTTGAAGATTTATTTAGTTGTGTTTGTAATAGCAAACATTTGGCAGCCATTTGATGTTCATGGTTGCATCTTCAACGTTCATGTCTTAAATCTTCTCCCGAAACATTCCCTACCTCTGACGGTGCATTGTGCATCTCACGATGACGATTTTTGTGATTCAAATTAAATTACTCCACAATTAAATAATCCATCTTCATAATTTCTCACTCTTTTATCTTTTTGCTCATCTATAACGGTCCAAAGGAAAAATGCAGTTGTATGCAATATCTCAATTAACGTCCAATGAAGATTTCCATTAAAGAGTATACCCCCTTTAAGGTCGTCGAAAAATCTTAGTGGGCCCAGAGGGAACTTTTCTCCACGTGTCAATCCCAACGGTGCATGCTTGGCACTCATATTGGCACGATGGTAATGGATTTTTTTGTACTCGTCAATGAAGTTGTTTTTACCCTAACCACCTTATATTGGCCGGTCGTTCCGCTGACACCAAATCCAAAATTCTCAACTGCAAGCTAATCTTTTGAGGTAATTTGTGGAGGAGAAAGGATCTTGATATAGTCACGTGTGACTGGATTGCAAAGGATAAGATCACCATGATTGACGCCACGTAGAAAGATAAAACCATTCGCTGAATTACGGATTGACTCACCAAAGGGGAGTTCGAAGTTGAACGCTACATCCTCATCAGAATTGCAGCATCCGCATTCGAACATGAACGGTTAAATTTAAAGATTGTATCATGATAAACTCGATCGTAACAACTTAGATATCCGACATTAATCACCATATCTCTAGACTAGACAATACACATTAGTGAAACTAATGTAATAAACATACTAATAATATATTCGTCGATCAGTTTTTCATCAGAATGTATATAGCAAGAAAAGCTACACCAGATCATAAATAAAACCCAAGAAGTTACAAATAATATCTTAGCAAAGTTCCTCACCCGTTTATGCATTTTACAATCAGACTAGAAAGAAACTACAAAGTCACAACTCAAAATGAGCATGCATTCTCCATAGCAAAACTCTTGAGAGAGACAAAGCTCGGGGCATACACGAATGTAGAGGGGAACGGTGCACGATCCTCTTGAGACACAATGTCGTAGTCAAAAGTTTTCGTTTCAATGGAATAGCAGAATAGCGTGCCATCCTTGCATTCCATCAAGACGTCGCCATTTTCGAAAATTCTAATCGGCCAAACATCAACATCAGGAAGCCTATCAACATCAGGGATGACAAATATCTTTGTCCAACTGTGCTCGTATTCCTCCATCAACCAGATTATAATGCACCCATCAGTGGTTGAAATATCGGTTACACAAAGGCAATCCCGCAAAACACAGAGTGACCTACTGGAGTAAACACCTGTACTACTAGGAAGAGGAGGTGCGGGGAAGGTGCTAAAAAGTTCCGTTTCAAGATCAAAGCAACAAATCCATTCACCAGAGCCTCTTCTTGTTTCCTCGACGGTCCAATGAAGATTCCCATTCACAAGTACCCCTCCAACATCTTCACATAACCTGAGCGAGTCACCAAAGGGAACTTTTCTCCACGATCCAGTTCCAACAGTGTATACTTGGCACTCATAATTGCACTCCTCCTCCGATGATTTTTCAACGAAAATCCTGACCACCTTATATTGGCCGGTCATTCTGCTCACTCCAAATCCAAAATTCTCCATGTCAATCTGGACATCTGGGGTGGTTTGTCGTGGACAAGGGAGCATGATATAGTCAGATGTGATCGGATTGCACAGGATAAGATCACCAAAAGCAAAGTCTTTTAGAAAGAACAAACCATTGACTGAACTGTGAATCATTTCATCGAAAGGGAGTTCGAAGCTGAAGGTCACGTCCCACTCTTGCTCCTCATCAAGCTCTTCCACAATTTCAACCATTTTGAATGACCGTGGTTGTGTTTCAACTGCAAACCCCGGGACTGATCTCGATATGTGTGCATTCACAAATTCAGGAGTAGCGAGCAGACCGAGCCATGGCTTACAAACACACTTGCACGCCATAACATCTAGAGTGGGGACTCTTGAGAGGATATCTAATACGACTTCTGATGGAAGATATTTGAAGAAATCTTCACCCATTTTGGAATTACCCGCAATTTTCTTCATCTCAAAGCTCAATAACACCTTCATCATTAAAATTGAATTTAGTATATTTGGTTTGTGGCTGATAACAAATTTGAAACAGAATTACAAATCGATTTTAATTTATAATTATATATACACAAAAATCTCCAGCATCAAAATGCAGGATTACAACAAAATTGAATATAAGCTTAAAACCCTAATTTAACAAGACTGAATTCATCAAAATCATTAAGGCCTAAAACAAGATCTACAAGAAGCAAAACATATGGATGCTATATTCTAACAACGCCACCAAAAAAACATCTATTTACAGCGAAAACTTTAACAAGACAGAATTCATCAAAAATCAATAAGGCCTAAAAAAGCAAAACAATTTACAGCGAAATCTAAAAAAACAAGGGCATGTAGCTAGAAAACGAGCTAAAATAGAGAGATTGAAAAAATGTTGAGTGATGAATAAGAAAGTTCATTTACCTTCCGGTGGAAATGCGGTGGAGACGGCGAATCTTCAAGTGGCGCCGCAGAGGTCTAAATATGGTTTGAGATTTGCAATAATAAATGTTTCTGACGATGTTAAGAAAGTGATTTTATATATAAGTGTTTTTCTTTTCAGAGAATCCATAGTGGACCCACTCAAATGTCAAACCCTTCACATGTTTGGTCCGAAAGAAACATTTTTTACCAACTTAATTAAGAGAAGTTTAGAAATACTATAATAAAATTAGAGAGATTAAAATAACCTTGTCCTCAAGGTTGATGACTTGTAGTGTTTTTGGAGGACCGTGACAAGTAGGGTTATATCTAAGACTGTAATGGAAATACTTTTCCTGCAACCAAATGCAACTTGTACTCGTCATATGTGATCGTACGAATCCGGTAGCGATTTTATCTCACGAGAGCGAAGGGTATCATTGTTTGAGAGTTTGAATCTACATAAGGTTTGGACCAAATAAGGCATGATGGTGAAATCCACATTATAGATCATGAAGTATATGTAGGCCCTCACAAGCATTGTTGATGGAATACCGGTTGTGGGAATACGACAGGAAGCATCTGCATTCGTTCGAGACTAGATCACCAGGTATGTGCGTTATAGACTCTTAGATGTCGGTGTAGTCTCCTCAAGTTGGAGGAAGATCAAGCCAACACACGTAATTATTTTCAATTGATGATGTTCATACTTCTACTACACGGTACTATTACATGTTAGCAAAGGATAATGCCAGGGTGTAGCTCAGTTGGTTCCGGAAGGTTAGATTTGCCCCACTGTAAACAAAGGATAAAATATTAATAGTAACATTCCATATATGATATTTCTTTGCATCACATATGAGTGTAATTAATTTAGTCCTAATCCCAAATCCATTCCACAAAATATAATTTGGTAAATTAAGAATGGCTAATAACAATTTTTGCAAAGTACTAAATCATTTTAGGTTATACATATACAAAATTTTGTAGCAATAAAATATTTACTATACATTGTACTATCAAAATATAGAAACACGAATCCTAATGATACTATTACAAAATCGAATATAAGCCTAAAACCCTAACGCATTCCACAAGATTAAATTCATCAAAATCATTATGGCCTAAAAAAAGATCTACAAAAAGCAAAATGCGTGGATACTATAATCTTACAAGTTACAACAATGCGAAAAAATGATAAAATAAACATCAATTTACTGCGAAATATTTTATTCTGAGTATCGGTCGGGCTGACCCGATAAAAAAGAAAGTCCAATCCAGAATTTTGTTCACACATTCGATTTCATGTTGGGCCATGGCGGCTCAATTATACTAATTGGGCCGGACCAATACTTATTCACGTAAAGTCCATTTAGTAGGATCAAGGCATACTGATAAATTCAATTTTTCTTAAAATTTATACTATAGTATTAAATAAAAAATAAAAATAATTGAAAAACAAAATGTGGAATACATGTATTTATAGATGAAAATATAAAATAAATAAAATTGGTCGAGAACATCGCGTCGGTTGGTCTAAGTTGGGCCGAATCCAAAATTTGCGAATAACAAATTTTGATCGACTAGCTTAATTGACAAAACTATCAATATTATTAATTGTACAATCAAAATTTAAATAATTAACAAAACAAGCAAACTAAATTTATCTCAAAATTTTCCTTTTTTCTCATCTGATACCTTATGCTGAGTTGGGACATTTAATGATAAGATGATGGGAGTAATACAATATCCAGATTTGTATTGAATTAATGTGAAATTAGATTTTTTAGCATCTAAATATTTCGAATTGTGATAAATTTTAGTTATAAATAACTAATTTTCGCCTATATAATGAAGCCAATAGGGTGAATTATTGAATCATTTCACCCTATCTAAATTTGAACATGTTGAAGATATATTTTGTTGTGTTTGTAATAGCAAACATTTTGCAGCCATTTGATGTTCATGGTTGCATCTTCCGTACTAAGAAGCGCAACATTCATGTCTTAAATCTTCTCCCGAAAAATTCCCTTCCTCTGACGGTGCATTGTGCATCTCACGATGACGATTTTGGCTTTCATAATATTACTGAAGGTCAAGACTATCACTGGAGTTTCTGCCCTAATATTTGGGGTACTACTTTTTTTAATTGTCAGTTTTCGTGGGCTCCGAAGCAAATTTCTCTCTATGTTTATAAGAGTGACCAGTCCACTCTTAAAAAATCACTAAATGTATGGGCGGCAAAGAGTGATGGTATTTACTTTGCAAACGATCTCTCACCGTCGTCTTTGAAGCAATATGTCACATGGTAGCTTTACTAGTGATTAATTTGTATTCTAATCAATCTTATACTATTATTCATCTTAGATTTTTAGTACTTATTTGAATACACATTAACGAGAGTTTATTTAGCATTATTTGCCGTATTACTAGCGATTAATTTGTATTCCAGTATATCTTGTTTCTTGCTCAACACATCTGAATACTCCATTAATATTAATTATTTTGTTTGAGGCTTTGCATAGCCTTCTTGATAAAGATATGAAGAAGAAGAAGAAGAAAAAGAAGAAAATAAAAAGGCTTATATAGCAAAAGCTCCATTGATATCATTGTTTCTAATAGGCGTCGCCAGAGACATCAATTGTGTAAAAATCAATATTTATAATGCAACATCAATATTTATGGTCTTTTTAGTTATATTATTCATGCAACTCCTCTATGATTTATAATGCAACATCAATATTTATGGTCTTTTAAGCTATAGTATTATTCATACCACTCTATAATTTATTATGCCAGCCTGTGTGAAATATTTTCACAATAAAAGTTATTGTAATGTAAAACTCAATTTTGGCCTTTAATTTTCAAGCTCGAGATGCAAGACATCAACAGTTAAAAGATCTAGTCTTGTAAGATACAAATAACAATCACCAAAACTAAGGGTACAATTGTGCAAATAAAATTGATACTTTTTAGAAGTATTGATTTCAACGAAATGGCATTAAATACACTATCTTTTATTAATTTTTTTTATTTTTATGGTTGGTCATAATGTGGTCATTTAGCACTACTCTTTAAATAAAGGATAATAAATTAATAGCAACATTCCATTTATGATATTTCTTTGCATCACATATGGGTGCAATTAATTTCGTCCTAATCCCAAATCCATTCCACAAAATATAATTTGGTAAATTAGGTATGGCTAATAAAATTTTTTGCAAAGTACTAAATCATTTTAGGTTATACATATACAAAATTTTGCAGCAATAAAATATTTACTACATTATACTATCAAAATATAGAAACACAAATCCTAATGATACTAGTACAAAATCGAATATAAGCCTAAAATCCTAACGCATTCTACAAGATGGAATTCATCAAAATCATCATGGCCTAAAACAGGTTCTACAAGAAGCAAAATGCATTGTTACTATAGTCTTACAACAATGCGAATAAATGATAAAATAAGGATCAATTTACTGCGCAATAAATTAGCACAATATTTTATTATGAAGTATCGGTCGGGCTGGGCCGAGAAAAAAGCAAAGCTCGATCCGGAATTTTGTTCACACATTCAATTTCATGTTGGGCCATGACGCTCAATTATACTCATTGGGCCGGACCAACACTTCTTCATGTAAAGCCCATTTATTACAGTGTCCACAGTGGGAGGGCCGCGGCCCCCCACTACTAGAGGCGCATGGAGGCGCGGGGGGGGGGGTTTGACCAACTGAGGGGCGCAAGCTCGGCCCTTGTGCGCGAGGCGCGACCCTCCACTGCAGGGGGCCGAGAGTCGTGGCCCTTGGGCATTCCGATTTTATTTTTATTTTTTTTCAAAATTTTTTTATATATATCTTTTCCATCCAATTTTCACTTCACACTCATTTTTACACTCTAAATTTCCTTTTATACAATTTTCATACTATCAAAAATGCAAGGTGGAGGTGATGATTCCCCCGACTATAGAGACTCGGGATGCGGAAACTTTCCATCTTCCCAACCGTGAAGATCGAGTCCCACCCTCCCTCGAAATCATATGTGGAGTCCGCAATCGCCCTCGCCGGGGCAACATACACCCCAATACCGGGGTCAGTCCTCCTCTCATCAGCAGAGGAACGTGGGTCGTACCCAATCGGGGTTGGGTGACTACTAGACCAATATGGACTCGATCAACAACTCTTCTCAGCAATTCCAATCCTCCCAATTCCAATACACCGAATCTCCTCTGTCTGAATCGGATAGATTCACATGGGAACAGTTGATGGGGACACCAGAGACCCCGACATCTGGTAGCGTGGATATGGAGAGAGGGGGCAGTGGGAGAGGCGGCGGTGGTGGGGGGCGAAGCCAAGGCCGTGGGTGAGGCGCCGGCAGCGACGGGGAGCAGGGGCCGGCGGAAGTTGCGGGCGAAGCGGTGGAGGTATTCTACATCCCGGAGGAATCCATTGCTGTAGCCGGGGCCTGGGAGGCGGTCATGACGAATGCCCTCATTGGTACGGATCAGACCGACGTTTGCTTCTGGGAGCGCGTCCTAGGGGTGTACAACAGATTCAAACCACCAGGCACCGTCGAGCGTACACATAGCCAGATCTGGAAGAAGTTCAGCAGGATCAGTAGAACGGTGAAGAGGTTCAGTGGCATATACGAGATCCAACTCCGCATTGCTGAGAGCGGCCGCAGCGAAGCCGACGTACGGGCGTTGTCGCATCAGTTGTTTAATACTGTAAAGTGGCCCAAGTTCACCTACTGGGATGAATACCTCGTTCTGCGGGACTTCCCAAAATTCAAGGCCATCATTGAGGAAGAGGAGCGTGCTCCTGGTGCGAAACAGACAAGACTCGGCGTAGCCAGCATCTACAGCAGTAGTAGCAACTCACGTGCCTTCGACCTGAACGACGATGCTTTGGAAGAGGCCCCCTCGTCACTCTCCAGGCGCCCACGTCTGCAGGGCCAGCGTGTCTGGGAAGCTAGATCCGCCTCCCAAGTCTCTGCTACGAGCATGTCTGCAATCGGCTCAACACCGAGGGCGGCGTTGGCTCATACCCTAGAGGTGCAGATGATGAAGCAACTTCAGGATAACTTGTCCTTGTACGAGAAGTCGACTGACCCGGAGACCAAGAGGATGTACTACGACCTCATACTGAGACTGAGGTCGAAGTTAGGGTGGGGCAAAGGGTCGGAGACGGGACACGCAAGCGGCAGTGGTGACGGTGGAGGCGGCAACAAAGGTGTTGAAGAAGATGTGCCGGATTCTGATGACGCCACTCCGTACGCGGCGGTGGCGTCATTTTTTTAGTGTTTTTATAAAATTTTCGTTTTATAATTTTCCCCTATATATAATACGACAAAAGTTTGGTTTCAATTCACGCATTATTAAATTATGTAATTTTTTTTAATTATTATATTCTATTAATTTTTATTCTCGTTAAATTAAAACATATAAAAAAATTCAAAAAATTAATTTTAATTTGGAGCTAGGAGGCCATCATTGTGGTGGCCATGTTTTTAAGGGAAGGGCCAAGTTTATTGGGCATTGCCCAAGTTTTGGTGACTTGGGCATGCCAAGGGGGGCCAACATTGTGGACACCTTAGGATCAAGTCATACCACTAAATTCAAATTTTCATAAAATTTATACTATATATTAATTAAAATATAAAAATAATTGAAAAACAAAATTTAGAATATGTGTAGTTATAGATGAAAATATAAAATAAATAAAATTGATCGAGCACGTCGGTTGGTCTCAGTTGGGCCAAATCGAAAATTTGTGGAAAACAAATTTTGATCGACTAGCTTAATTGTGAAAACTATCAATATTATTAATTGTACAATCAAAATTTAAATAATTAACTAAACAAGCAAACTAAATTTATCTCAATTTTACTTTTTTCTCATCTGACACCTTATGCTGAGTTGGGACATTTAATGATAGATGATGGGATAATACAGTATCCAAATTTGTATTGAATTAATGTAAATAAGATTTTTTAGCATCTAAATATTTCAAATTGTGATAAATTTTAGTAATAAATAACTCATTTTCGCCTATATAATGAATCCAATAGGGTGAATTATTATTGAATCATCTCACCCTATCTGAATTTGAACATGTTGAAGATTTATTTTGTCGTGTTTGTAATAGCAAACATTTTGCGGCCATTTGATGTTCATGGTTGCATCTTCCGTACTAAGAAGTGCAACGTTCATGTCTTAAATCTTCTCCCGAAACATTCCCTACCTCTGACGGTGCATTGTGCATCTCACGATGACGATTTTTGTGATTCAAATTAAATTACTCCACAATTAAATAATCCATCTTCATAGTTTCTCACTCTTTTATCTTTTTGCTCATCTATAACGGTCCAAAGGAAAAATGCAGTTGTATGCAATATCTCAATTAACGTCCAATGAAGATTTCCATTAAAGAGTATACCCCCTTTAAGGTCGTCGAAAAATCTTAGTGGGCCCAGAGGGAACTTTTCTCCACGTGTCAATCCCAACGGTGCATACTTGGCACTCATATTGGCACGATGGTAATGGATTCATTTTGTACTCGTCAACAAAGTGGTTTTCTTATGAAAACCCTAACCACCTTTAATAGGCTGTCGTTCCGCTCACACTAAATCCAAAATTCCCAACTGCAAGTTGATCTTTTAAGGTAGTTTGCCGAGGAGAAGGGAGCATGATATAGTTACGTGTGACTGGATTGCACAAGATAAGATCATCATGATTGATGCCACGTAGAAAGATCAAACCATTAATTAGTTGAATGATGGATTGACTCATCAAAGGGGAGTTCGAAGTTGAACACTACGTCCTCATCAGAATTGCAGCATCCGCATTCGAACATGATCGGTTAAATTTAAAGATAGTACCATGATAAACTCGATCATAATAACTTAGATTAGGGCTGGCAATTTTTGATCCGACACTAATCCGCACGAAAACGAAGTTAACCCGACACGAACCGCACATTTAGAATTTGGGTCCTTATAAGGTCGACCCAATAAGAACCCGAAAATTTTGGGTTGGGTTAGGTCGGATTTGGGTCGGGTTGGATTATCCGTTAAGAAAAAAAAATTATTTTTATTATTTTTATTAATTAAAATAATATCTTAAATTTAAATTTTAATTATTTTTATTAATTAAAAAATATTATATTTTAATTGTATTAATAAAAATATGATTAATACTATTATTAATTATTTTTTTATGATAAAAAAATATTACTGCATACTTAAATTTTATTAAAAAATAATTATTTAAATTATTTTAACTTTATTATTTAGATTCAATTTTAATATACTTCAATCTTATTATTTGGACTCAAAAATTATTTAAACTAATTATTTTAATTTTGTAATATCTTATTTTACCGTGTAATATCAAATTTTAATTATATAATATCATATGTCGGTCGTTATCGTATAGCGTTGAACTATATTGTAATTTACTATCGTTAAAAAATGACCGATATTTTTTTGGATGACACGAAATCCGCACGAATCCAACATGACTGATATTTTTTTGGATGACACGAAATCCGCACGAATCCAACACGAATCTGTTGGGTTGTACCTGATAAGAACCAGGATGATTTCGGGTTAGGTTGGGTTGGGACCCGATATGGTTGGGTCGATATTGGGTTGACCCGATAGCGACCCAATCCGCACGATTTGCTAGCTCTAACTTAGATGTACGACATTAATTACCATATCGCTAGACAACATACATTAGCGCAACTAATTTAATAAACATACTAATAATTTATTCATCAATTTGTTTTTCATCAGAATATAGCAAGAAAATTAAAGCGACACCAGATCATAAATAAAACCAAGAAGCTACAAATAATATATTAGCATAAGAGGTACACTCTCTCAAGTTCCTCTCCATTTATGCATTTCACAATCAGACATGAAAGAAACTACAAAGTCAAAACTCAAAATGACCATGCATTCTCCATAGCAAAACTCTTGAGAGAGACAAAGCTCGGGGCATACACGAATGTAGAGGGGAACGGTGCACGATACTCTCGAGACACAATGTCGTAGTCAAAAGTTTTTGTTTTATTGGAATAGTAGAATAGCGTGCCATCCTCGCATTCCATCAAGACGTCGCCATTTTCGAAAATTCTAATCGGCCAAACATCAACAATAGGAAGCCTATCAACATCAGGGATGACAAATATCTTTGTCCAACTGTGCTCATTTTCCTCCATCAACCAGATTATAATGCACCCATCAGTGGTTGAAATATCGCTTACACAAAGGCAATCACGCAAAACACAGAGGGACCTACCTGTACTACTAGGAAGAGGAGGTGCAGGGAAGGTGCTAAAAAGATCCGTTTCAAGATCAAAGCAACAAATCCATTCACCAGAGCCTCTTCTTGTTTCCTTGGCGGTCCAATGAAGATTCCCATTCACGAGTACCTCTCCAACATCGTCACATAACCTGAGCGAGTCACCAAAGGGAACTTTTCTCCACGATCCAGTTCCAACCGTGGATACTTGGCACCCATATTTGCACTCCTCCTCCAATGATTTTTCACCGGAAATCCTAACCACCTTATATTTTCTGGTCATTCTACTCACTCCAAATCCAAAATTCTCGATGTTAATCTTGACATTTAGGGTGGTTTGTCGTGGACAAGGGAGCATGATATAGTCACGTGTGATCGGATTGCACAGGATAAGATCACCAAAAGCAAATTCTTTTAGAAAGAACAAACCATTGACTGAACTACGAATTATTTCATCGAAAGGGAGTTTGAAGCTGAAGGTCACGTCCAAACGATGCTCCTCATCAAGCTCTTCCACAATTTCAACCATTTTGAATGACCGTGAGCGTGTTTCAACTGCAAACCCCGGGACTGATCTCGATAGATGTAAATTCACAAATTCAGGAGTAGCGAGCAGACCGCGCCATGGCTTACAAACACACTTGCACGCCATTGCTTCTCGAGTCGGGACTCTTGAGAGGATATCTAATACGATTTCTGATGGAAGATATTTGAAGAAATCTTCGCCCATTTTGGAATTACCCGCAGTTTTTATCATCTCTCAGCTTAATTACACCTTCATCATTAAAATTGAATTTAGTAAATTTGGTTTGGCTTATAACAAATTTGAAACAGAATTGCAAATCGGTTTCATGTTATAATTATATATACACAAAAATCTGGAGCAACAGAATCTTAAAATCATAGCATCAAAAATGCAGGATTACAGCAAAATTGAATCTACTAAAACCCTAATTTAACAGGACAGAATGCATCAAAAATTATTAAGGCCTAAAAAAGCAAAACAATTTATGGCGAAATCTCAAAAACAAGGGCATGTAGCTAGAAAACGAGCTAAAATAGAGAGATTGAAAAGTGGTGAGTGATGAATAAGAAAATTCATTTACCTTCCGATGGAAATGCGGTGGAGACGGCGGATCTTCAGAGTGGCGCCGCTGAGGTCGAAATGTGTTTTGAGATTTGAAATAATAAATGTGTCTGACCATGTTAAGAAAGTGATTGTATTTAAGTGGTTTTTTTTCAGAGAATCAATTGTGGACCCACTTAAACGTCAAACCCCTGACATAGAAGTTTAGAAATACTTACTAAATAAAATAAGAGAGATTAAAATAACCTTGTCCTCGAGGTTTGAGCCGAGTTCACGAAAGTATAGTGCGATTGATACCATCATGCTTGGATATCGGAATACTCTTTCTGATATCCATGATGACTTGTACGGTTTTTGGAGGACAGTGACGAGTAGGGTTATATCTAAGACCGCAGCGGAAATACTTTCCTGCAACCAAATGCTATTTGTACTCGTCATGTGTGACCATATAAATCCAGTAGTGAGTTTATCTCACGAGAGCGAACGGTATCATTGCCTGAGAGTTTGAAACCACACTTATGTCGGCCCTCACAATCCAATCAAGGGTATTTGTATCGTCGAACAAAGGAAAATGCATTGTTGATGGAATACCAGTTGTGAGAACACGATAGGAAGCATCTGCATTCGAGACTAGATCACCGGGTATGTGCATCATAGACTCATATATGCCGGTGTAGTCTCCTCAAGTTGGAAGAACATCAAGCCACCTGTCACATATTATGTACTCGTAATAATGATGACTATTCGCCGGTCTTTTAACTGCAACATTAAATTTAAAGGTTATATTATGATGACGGACTCGATCATAATAACTTAGATATCTGATATTAACTACCATATCGCGCGATAGACCAACACGCGTAATTCTTTTCAATTGATGATGTTCATACTTCTAGATGGTTAGATTTGCCCCAGTGCAAACAAAGGATAAAATATTAATAGTAACATTCCATATATGATATTTCTTTGCATCACATATGGCTGTAATTAATTTAGTCCTAATCCCCAATCCATTCCACAAATATAATTTGGTAAATTTGGTTTGGCTAATAATAATTTTTGCAAAGTACTAAATCATTTTAGGTTATATATATTCAAAATTTTGCAGCAATAAAATATTTACTATACATTATACTATCAAAATATAGAAACACGAATCCCATTGATACTATTACAAAATCGAATCTAAGCCTAAAACCCTAATTGATAAGAAATTGAATTCAAAAAATTATGTAGTGTGTGCGGTACATGGAATTGGAATTAGAATTCTACGGAATTGAATTTGAAAGATTTGAATTATAATTCAATTCCAAATCTTTTGTTTGGTAAAATGATAATCGATGAGAAATTGAATACAAAAAAAATATGCAGTATGTGTATGTGTGTATGTCTGTGATGGTATGTGTTATGTGTGTGGGCAGGTGTGTGTGTGGGCGGTGCGTGTATGTGTGCAGGAATGTGTAGGTGTGTGTCGTGTGTGTGTGTGTATTTGCAGGGGTGTGTGTGTGTGTGTGTGTGACGGTGTGCGCAGTGCGTGTGTGTGTGTGCAGGGGTGTGTGTGCAGGTGTAAGTGTGTGTGGTGTGTGTGCAGGTGTGAGTGTGTGTGTGTATGTGCAGGTGTGTGTGTGTGTTTGTGTGTGTGTGTGTGTGTGTGCGGGTGTGTGCAGGTGTGAGTGTGTGTGTATGTGCGGGGGTGTGTTTGTGTGTGTGTGTGTGCAGGGGTGTGGGGTGTGTGTGTGTGTGTGTGCAGGTGTGTGTGTGTGTGTGTGTGCGGTGTGTGTGTGTGTGTGTGTGTGTGTGTGTGTGTGTGCGCGTGCGGGGTGTGGGTGTGTGTGTGTGTGTGTGTGCAGGTGTGTGTGTGTGTGTATGTGCAGGTGTGTGTGTATATGTGCAGGGGTGTGTGTGTGTAGCAATGTGAAAGTGCAATTTTATTACTACTTGAAATTCCAATTATCTACTCCTCATTTGGAATTCAAATTGTGGATTTGAGCGGAATTGAAATTGTAATTCAATTCCAAATCCAAATATTTTGTGGTACCAAACATTGAATTTGGAATTGGAAGCTCCAATTCCAATTCCGCATGTTCAATTCCGTGATACCGAACCGAGCCTAACACATTCCACAAGATTGAATTTATCAAAATCATTATGGCCTAAAACAAGATCTACAAGAAGCAAAATGCATGGATACTATAATCTTGCAACAATGCGAAAAAATGATAAAATAAGCATCAATTTACTACCAAATAAGTTAGCACAATATTTTATTCTGAGTATCGGTCAGGCTGACCCGAGAAAAAACAAGCCCAATCTGGAATTTTGTTCACACATTCGAATTATACTCATTGGACCGGACCAACACTTCATGTGAAGCCCATTTATTAGGATCAAATCATACTACTAAATTCAATTTTTCTTAAAATTTATACTAAGTATATACTCCTATTAAATAAAAAATAAAAATAATGGAAGAACAAAATTTAGAATATGTGTATTTATAGATGAAAATATAAAATAAATAAAATTGGTCGAGGACGTCGGTTGGTCTCAATTGGGCCAAATCCAATAACAAATTTTGATAGACTAGCTTAATTGAGAAAACTATCAATATTATTAATTGTACAATCAAAATTTAAAGAATTAACCAAACAAGCAAACTAAATTTATCTCAATTTTCCTTTTTTCTCATCTGACACCTTATGCTGAGTTGGCACATTTAATGATAAGATGATGGGAGTAATACAATATCCAGATTTGTATTGAATTAATGTGAAATTAGATTATTTAGCATCTAAATATTTCGAATTGTGATAAATTTTAGAAATAAATAACTCATTTTCGCTTATATAATGAAGCCAATAGGGTGAATTATTGAATCATCTCACCTATCTAATTTGAACATGTTGAAGATTTATTTTGTTGTGTTTGTAATAGCAAACATTTTGCAGCCATTCGATGTTCATGGCTGCATCTTCCGTACTAAGAAGCGCAACGTTCATATCTTAAATCTTCTCCCGAAAAATTCCCTGCCTCTGACGGTACATTGTGCATCTCACGATGACGATTTTGGCTTTCATAATATTACTGAAGGTCAAGACTATCACTGGAGTTTCTGCCCTAATATTTGGGGTACTACTTTCTTTAATTGTCAGTTTTCGTGGGCTCCGAAGCAAATTTCTCTCTATGTTTATAAGGGTGATCAATCCACTCTTCAAAAATCACTAAATGTATGGGCGGCAAAGAGTGATGGTATTTACTTTGCAAACGATCTCTCACAGTCGTCTTTGAAGCAATATGTCACATGGTAGCTTTACTAGTGATTAATTTGTACTCTAATAAATCTTATACTATTATTCATCTTAGATTTTTAGTACTTATTTGAATACTCATTAACGAGAGTTTATTTAGCATTATTTGTCGTATTACTAGTGATTAATTTGTATTCTAATAAATCTTATACTATTATTCATCTTTGATTTTTAGTACTTATTTGAATACTCATTAACGAGAGTTTATTTAGCATTATTTGTCGTATTACTAGTGATTAATTTGTATTCCTGTATATCCTGTTTCTTGCTCAACACATTTGAATACTCCAATATTAATTATTTTGTTTGAGGCTTTGCATAGCCTTCTTGATAAAGATATGAAGAAGAAAAAGAAGGAAAAAAGAAGGCTTATAGCAAAAGCTCCATTGATATCATTGTTTCTAATAGATTTTCATGAACAAAACATTGAACAACTGCCTTCTCCAAACTAAGCAAAAAAGGAAGGCAAGAAACAATGTTCAGAGAGTTACAAGACAATCCTACAAAAGAGGCATACGGTTTAACGACTATCATAGTAATCAAACTACAGTCATAACTCAAAATGAGCTAACATTCTCCATCACAAAACTCTTTAGCGAGAGAAAGCTTGAGGCATACATGGTCGTAGGGGTGTAAGTATCACGATCCTCTCGAACCACAACGTTATAGTCAAAAGTTTTCGACTTGTTGGAGTAGTAGAGTAGGTTTCCAAAATCCGATTCCATGAAGACATCACCATTTTCGAAAGCTCTTATTGGCCAAACATAATTATAATGATCACGTCTACCAAACTCACGGATAAAGTCCTTGTCCCAAATCCCCTTATCTTCAACCAAAAACCAGATTAAAATGCTCCTATCGTCTGAAAAATCGCTTAAACCGAGGCAATCCCTGAAAAAACAGAGTGACCTACCAAAGAGAAAATTTATACCGATAGGAGGAGGTGCAGAAAAGACGCTAAAAAGTTCTGTTTGAAGATCAAAGCGAAGAACCCATCTACAAGAGAAATTTGTTGTTTTGTCGACCATCCAATGAAGATTTCCATCCAGAAGCACCCCTCGAACGTCTTTATATAACTTAAGCGAGCTATCAATGCTACCAGAGGGAACTTTTCTCCACGATCCGGTTCCAACATTGTATACTTGGCACTCAATTCTGTACTCCTCATGTAGTGGTTTTTCACCGAAAAGCCTAACCACCTTATATTGGCCGGTCATCTTGCTCACTCCAAATCCAAAATTCTCAACCGCAAGCTGATCTTTTGAGGTAGTTTGTCGAGGAGAAGGGAGCTTGATATAGTCACGTGTGATTGGATTGCACTGGATAAGATCATCACGGTCGACACCACTTAGAAAGATCAAACCATTGGCTGAACTATGCATTGGCACATCAAAAGGGAGTTCGAAGTTGAAGGCTACAATTGCACGATGCTCATCATCAAAGTGGAGGCCAAGTTCATCCACAAACTCAATCACGTCGTATGACCTTGAGCGTGTTTCAACAACGATGCCAGGGACTGGTCTAGAAATATGGGAATTCACAAACTCGGGGGTAGCGAGAAGACCAAGCCATGGCTTACAAACACACTTGCAGACCGCAGCTGCTCGAGTGGGGAGTCTTGAGAGGATATTTACTACGATTTCCGATGGTAGATATTCGAAGAAATCTTGATCCATTTTGGAATTATCAGCAGTTTTCATCTCTGAACTTAATAACACCTTCATCATTAACAAAAAATGAAAACAGAGCAACATCAAAATATTATTGTGATCAAAGTAGCACACTTGCAAGTGTCATTTACAGCATCTTCGAAATCCTAATATTACAAAATTGAATTTTAGGCATAATCCCTAATTCACAAAAAAAATCTTAAGGCTAATAACAAATTTTGCAGAAACCAAAGTTATACTACTAAATTGGTTTTAGGTTAATATATATGCAAAAATTGAGTAGAGAATTACAAATCCTAATAATACGATTACAAAATTGAATATAAAATTGAGTATAAAACAAGATCTACAAGATCAAAATACATGGATACTACATTCTAAGAATAACGCCAAAAAAATGAGTAAATTAAGCATCAATTGACTGCAAAATCCAAAAAAACAAAGGCATTGTAGAGAGAAACAGAGAGATTGAAAACTATGGAGTGTAAAATAAGAAAGCTGACTGTAATGATTCACCAACGGGGGAATGCGGTGGAGACGGCGGATCTTCAGAGTGGCGCCGCCGCAGTCGCCCAAATGCAAATGTGAAGTATTCGAAAAATAGTCACAATTTTTGCGCAAAATGCGAAGGGTCGTTCATAAATACTAGGTATTATAGAAAAATAAATAAATTTTGATGTTAGTACATAATACCATCTTCATCACTAAAACTACAACTAACACAATTTTGATAATATTTAAATTTTTTAAATTCTTAATTTTTGGAACTTTACAGTTGAACCTCGATCAAGAAAATAATTACATGTTCGTACTTACTTATATAATATTTTAAAAATTCATAATTAATATTTTCTATATTTCTCTATAAAATATTAGAATTTTTAGTTCAATTCACTATATATAATAAATTAAAATTTAATAGTATATGATAATATTAATACTAACTAAATGTACGATTTTAATTTTTTTTTAAAATTACTCCCTCTGTCCCAGATAATTCGTCTCAATTTTCCATTTCGATCCGTCTCACATAATTTGTCCCACTTCACTTTTACCATTTTTGGTAATGGACCTCATATTCCACTAACTCTTTCCTACTCACATTTTATATAAAACTAGTATATAAAGGTAGAACTCACGTTCCACTAACTTTTTCAACGCACTTTCCATTACAATTCTTAAAACCCGTGCCCGGTCAAAGTGACCCGAATTATCCGGGACGGAGGGAGTATAATTCTTATTTTAATTTTTTACTTTCCAAAATTTTACTTTATTTAAAATTCTTAAAATTTGAAACTTAAGAAGAACGCATGTAAAAAGTTTCAGAGTGTACAAATAAGAAAAAAGGAAAGAGAAAAAAAACAATGAGTATGATATAGAATAAGTTGACTTAATATTTGCACTATCAACAAATTAGCAAGTAAATCCAAGGACAATTAATTCAAAAGGCAAGAAACTGAATTTTGAAAAGAAGTTCATAAAAATAACATTAGGGCATATTAGTCCTGATATATAATTATGGAATAAAAATATAAAGGTAGTATGAGTACCCAAAACATAATTTCAAGGTCAAAAAAGGTTATACCGTTAATGGATCGTTGCCTTTAAGATTTAATACTTGATCTGATTAATTAATTGAATATATATGAAACAAGAATTGCACTATCTGAATCTAAGATATGTGTTAAAATTATAGTTAAAAATTAATAAATGATTTATTTTCGTATATATAACGAAATCAATAGGTGAATTGTTGAATTATCTCACCCTCTCTCAATTTCAACATGTTCAAGATTCACTTGGTTGTTTTTGTAATAGCAATCATTTTGCAGCCATTTGCATCACATGGATGTTACTTGGAACTACGCGAGGATAATTGGGTTCGTATTGTGAATCTTCTCCCAAAAAATTCCAAACCTTTGAGGTTGCACTGTGCAGTCGGTGATGACGATTTAGGATTTCACAATATTATTGTAGGTCAAGAATTTAAATGGAATTTCTGCCCTAATATTTTTGGTACTACTTTATACTTCTGTCACTTTTGGTGGGATACGAAACAAATAGCTTTTGATGTTTACAAGAGTGAAGATCCTAATATTACTAAGTCTTTCAATGTGTTTGCAATGAAGAGCGATGGTATTTATTTGGCACACGATAACTCCGAATCATCTTTGAAGAAATATATTTCGTGGCGGTAGCTTTAATCGAATTGTATTTCTATTAGTAACGAGAATTTGTCTGCAATATTACTAGTGGTTAAATTGTATTCCAATTTATTGTCATGCACATTTGAATACTCCAATATTTATTTACTTTGATGCGAATTTAAAATGGTCCATGGAATTCAAAGAAATGAAGAAGATTGCAAAAAATGAATGCTAAGGCAAATTTCGTTAAGACAAACAACATTGCTAAGACAATCAACATTGCTTTGCTTGCCCATTAAATGATATCATATATTAAGGTTGAACTCAAATCTAAAAAGTATAAAGACAAGTGTAAATAAGTTGTAGGACTATAATCACTAAGAAAATGGCTAAGATATTTTTAATGGGATTAAAAAAGTTAATTATTTTTTTAAAAATACCACACAAGCTTTAAAAAGTGACATACTTTCAAAAAATTTCAACACGTGTAATTTTTTCTCCATTTTTTACGTCCTAAAAATACTTAAAAAGTTTTTTTATAGTGAATGCTCCTAAAATTTAAATTGAATAATTTAATTTTTATATAAATCAATATTTTAGGTCCTAATTTTGTATTGGGCCTAGCCCGTCGTCTGTGTGCCTATTTATATGCAAGTACGGCGCATAACTCTGTAATCTGAAAACACTCTGAATAATATCGGTTCTCCGTTCGCAACATTGGTGAACCACGTAAATCTGTGTCTTCTTTCCGTTTCTGTTTATCTCAATTATACAATTGCTCTATTCTATCACAACAAACTTATAAAAATGAGTGAACTACAAAAATAGTCCCTGGACTATGCGTTTATCTCGCCAGACAACCCTGGACTTTAAAAATATCCCCAGACAACCCTGGACTAAGCGTTTATTTCAAAATTGGTCCTTTTTCACTGTTTCGTACCGAAACTACCCTTTTAAAGGTTTGGGCAATTTCGGTAGTTCAAAAATTTGACTTTTTTCAGATGTTAGTACATTAATTGATTGTTGCAGGCTGTCTCATCTATTAAATACCCTTCTCATTCTCTCTCTCACCTTCTCTCCTCCATCTCTCTTCTCTTCTTCTTCTTCTTCCCCTTCCTTCTGCAAAAGTCGACGCAAAATCTCGACTTCAAATGGAATGTTGCGAAAAAAGGACAAGGTTTATTTTCAGTGGTGTTATCCGAATTGTGTGGATTTTGACTTGGTTGGGCAAATTTGGATAATTTAAGCAAGTAGGTTTGATAGATAGATTGCAGTTCGTGAGTTTTGGGGAAATTTGTGATTCGCTTGAATTTTATTTGATTATTTCAAAAAAATCCATTGTCTGTTTTCTTGCTTTTCCATCCGTCACCCTTGTAAGATGTGAGTTGGTGGATTTGAATCCATTAATATCAAGACAAGACAGTGCCTTTTTTTGGATGAATTCTCAAATTTGTAAGTAAGTTGGTACTTGGTAATAATTTTTAGTAAAATTTTAATATTTTCATAAGTATTAGTAGTATATTTCAAAATGAAAACAACAATGGGTTAATGAAATTACCAAGACTACATAAAATTATCCTTTTTCACTGTTTCGTACCGAAACTACCCTTTTAAAGGTTTGGGCAATTTCGGTAGTTCAAAAATTTGACTTTTTTCAGATGTTAGTACATTAATTGATTGTTGCAGGCTGTCTCATCTATTAAATACCCTTCTCATTCTCTCTCTCACCTTCTCTCCTCCATCTCTCTTCTCTTCTTCTTCTTCTTCCCCTTCCTTCTGCAAAAGTCGACGCAAAATCTCGACTTCAAATGGAATGTTGCGAAAAAAGGACAAGGTTTATTTTCAGTGGTGTTATCCGAATTGTGTGGATTTTGACTTGGTTGGGCAAATTTGGATAATTTAAGCAAGTAGGTTTGATAGATAGATTGCAGTTCGTGAGTTTTGGGGAAATTTGTGATTCGCTTGAATTTTATTTGATTATTTCAAAAAAATCCATTGTCTGTTTTCTTGCTTTTCCATCCGTCACCCTTGTAAGATGTGAGTTGGTGGATTTGAATCCATTAATATCAAGACAAGACAGTGCCTTTTTTTGGATGAATTCTCAAATTTGTAAGTAAGTTGGTACTTGGTAATAATTTTTAGTAAAATTTTAATATTTTCATAAGTATTAGTAGTATATTTCAAAATGAAAACAACAATGGGTTAATGAAATTACCAAGACTACATAAAATTAAACCGGCCATTTTCAAAAGCCTAAAATGTACAGTACTCTGCCAGGAACTACATCTGATATTTCTTTGAAACCCAATATGATATTATTTTTTGGACTACATCTGATATTACTATCAGGTATAGGTATCCAATATGAAATTATTTTATGTTTATTTCGCCGTATACTAGATATGTTATTATTTCAGTAACTTTTCTTAGTACTCCTTATTTCAACAAGATTCATTTCATATTCTTTTCATACCCATCGAAGAAAACTCATTCAACAATGGTTAATTTTATTGTCAAATTTAGAAATAAATTATTCAAATCACAATTTCTGAAACAACATTGAAACTTAAAAAACTAATACTCTGTACTTAGAACACACAAATCAAAATCAAAGTACATTGATTTGAACACTACAATTCTTCGGCAAGTTCATGCGCTACTACAATCTTCACCAAACTTTTTTCCCACAAACTACAATCTACTTGTCACAACCAGTCTCGCCTCCTCCATCACACGAATTTGTAACAGATAGCGAAGACATGAAGGCAAAGAATTGAGTCAAGATTTTGCGTCGACTTTTCTGAAGGAAGGAAGGAAGGGGAGGAAGAAGAAGGGAAGAGAGATGGAGGAGAGAAGGCGAGAGAGAGAATGAGAGGATTATTTAATAGATGAGAGAAGTATGAGAGAGAGAGATAAAAAATCAGACAACCTGCACAATCAATTAATGTGCTGACATGCTGAAAAAGTCAAATTTTGGAAATGACGAATTACCCAAACCCCTAAAAGGGTATTTTCGGTACAAAACAGTGAAAAAGGACCAATTTTGAGATAAACGCTTAGTCCAGGGTTGTCTGGAGATATTTTTAAAGTCCAGGGTTGTCTGACGAGATAAACGCATAGTCCAGTCTATAAAAATTTATGGAATTCTTTAAAATCAAAACCATGAAGTCAATAAAGAATTCCTCAAAGAGTCAATTCCAAAGAGCAGACATGAGCAGTAAGTTACGCCACTGCCTTCTCCAAACTATCAACACGCAACCGTTTGACCGAAGGAACGTGTTTCAACCATCACTCACCGCACACCAACTATTATTGAGTAAAGACAATTGAATGCAAAACTAAAAAGAACCAAGAAGAAAAAGAAAGACAAGAACTGCAATTTAAATGAAAGAAAATACTAACTAGCAACATCAATGCAAGTCTTCATTATGAAATCCTAATATTACAATATTGAATTTAGGCCTAATCCCTAATCCATTCCACAAAAAATAATTTGGTACATTTGGCATGTATAACAACAATTTCTGCAAAGCACAATACCAAATGGTTTTAGGCCTAATCCCAAGAAACTAACTAGTAATACTATTATCTTGGCAAAAGAGGTAGCATTCATGCATTTCACCATCACACATGAAAGAAACTACAGAGTCACAACTCAAAATGAGCTTACATTCTCCGTCGCAAAACTCTTGAGAGAGACAAAGCTCGGGGCATACATGATCGTAGAGGTGAACGGTTCACGACCGTCTAGAGACATGATCTCGCAGTCAAACTTTCTCCTCTTGTGGGAGTAGAAGAATATCATGCCATCGTCCCATTCTATCAATGCATCGCCATTTTTTAAAATTATAATCGGCCAAACATTACCTAAACCAGCAGATCGTTCAAGTCCGGTGATGAAAAATATCTTTGTCCAACTGTTGTCATCTCCCTTCAACATCCATATTATAACATGCCCATCATTTGGATTGTCGTTCTCATCGCGCCCATTGTGTGAAATGTCGCTTACACAAAGGCAACCCCTCAAAACACAGAGTGACCTACCGTAGAGAAAATCTCTACCACGAGGAGGAGGTGCAGCGAAGGTGCTAAAAAGTTCCATTTCAAGATCAAAGCAAGAAATCCATCTACAAAAGCCTCTTGTTGTTTTCGCTACCATCCAATAAAGATTTCCATTTAGATGTACCCCTCCAATGTCGTCACAAACCCTGAGCGGCTTACCAAAGGGAACATTTCTCCACGATCCGGTTCCAACTGTGTAGACTTGGCAAGAATTTCTGAAACCCTCTCGTCGTTGTGGTGTTTCAGCGAAAATCCTGACCACCTTATATTGTCCAGTCGTTCCACTCACTCCAAATCCAAAATTATCCATGGCATTCGGAACTTTTGGAGAGGTTTGTTGAGGAAAAGGGAGCTTGAGATAGTCACGTGTGACTGGATTGCACAGGATAAGATCATCATTACGATCAAATTCTCTTAGAAAGATCAAACCATTAGCAGAACTACGAATTGGTCCACCAAAAGGGAGACGGAAGTTGAAGGTTACGTCCCAACGATGCTCCTTATCAAAATCATTAGGCATACTATGAATTGGTCCATCAAAACAGAGTAAGAAGAGGTAGTCTACACCACATGGAATTGGTTCATCAAAGTTGAGGTCAAGCTCGTCCCCAAATTCAATGATATCGTAACACTTTGAGTGTGTTTCAATAGCAATGGTCGGGACTGATCTAGACATATGCAAATTCACAAACTCAGGAGTAGTGAGCATACCGAGCCATGGCTTACAAACACACTTGCAGGCCATAGCTGCTCGAGTGGGGAGTCTTGAGAAGATATTTAATACGATGATTTCTGACGGTAGATATTTGAAGAAATCTTCACCCATTTTGGAATTATCAGCAGTTTTCATCTCTCAACTTAATAACACCCTTCATCATTCACAAAAAAGTGAAGTCAGAGCAGCAACAGCTAAATATTAATCTGGTTTTGCAAGTGTGATTTACAACATCAAAATGTAGGTCTCTATAAAAACAGAATTTAGGCAAATTTGATGACATACTAAATTTTGCAGAAAGTGAAGTAGATATTATGTAATACTAAATCGGTTTTAGGTTACAATTATACATAAACAAAAATCTGCAGCAACAAAGTATTAACATTATAAAATATTAACATTATAACATCAAAATGCAGGATTACAACAAAATTGGATAAAACCCTAACGCATTCCAAGATATTTAACTCAACAAATTTATTAGCGCTAAAACAAAATCTACAACAAGCAAAATACAAGGATCCTGTAGTTTTACAAAAAAAGAGTAAAATAATGTTCAATTTGCAGCGAAATCCCAAAAACAAAGGTATAGCAGATAGGAAATGAGCTAAAAACAGAGCAATAGAAAGTGAGGAGTGTTGGATAAGAAAGTTCATTCACCTTCTGGTGGAAAATGTGGTGGAGACGGCGGTTGGTGAGAGCGGCGCCGCTGCAGTCGTCTCCGTGTGTGAAAAAATGGTTCGAAATGTTTTGAGATTTTAAACAACGCTTTTTCCGCCACTTTAAATGAAAAAAAAAAAATGAATTTTTTTATAGATAAATGCTTTCTAAATATGACGCAAATTTTAATAAATATGACGCGAAATTTAATATAGACTTTTGTTATGGGTATAAAAAAGGGGGAGTTGAAGAAGTTGTATAGAATTATCCAAAATATAATTTCAAAGTCAAACAGGATATGCCGTTTGTGGATGGTTGCCTTTTAAGATTTAATACTTGATCTAATTAAATATACCACCAGCGAATTAAAAAGTATTTTCATTGTTGGTATTACCACCAAATAATATACTATTGGTTAATTTGTTTTTTAAATATACCATCAGCGAATTAAAAAGTAATATTTTCATTGTTGGTATCATAAAGATTTAAATTGAATAATTTTATTTATATATAAATCAGTATTGCTCACCGACCCAAACTATTATCGAGTAAAGATATTTGAACCCAAAACTAACAAGAACCAAGCGAAAAAAAGAAGTCAAGAACTGTAATTTAACTTAAAGAAAACAATATTCGAAGAGGTCCAAGACGATCCTACAAAAGAGGCCTACGGTTTAAAACCAATCATAACGATCAAACTACAGTCACAACTCAAAATGAGCTAACATTCTCCATCACAAAACTCTTGAGCGAGAGAAAGCTTGAGGCATACATAGTCGTAAGGGTGTAAGTTTTCGACTTGTTGTAGTAGTAGAATAGATCTCCATCAAAAGTTCCCGAAGTGTTGGAGTAGTAGAATAGATCTCCATCTGCTTCAACGAAGGCATCACCGTTTTCGAAAACTCTTATTGGCCAAACATGAAGATAATGATCAAAGTAATAACCAAATCCGGGGATGATAATTAGTTCCTTTACGAAACACTGATCATCTTCATTCATCAACCAGATTACAATACTCCCAGTCCCATCATCTGAAAGATCGCTTACACAGAGGCAATCCCTCAAAACACAGAGTGTCTTACCAAAGAGAACATCTGGATAGAAATAAGGAGGTGTAGGAAAGGAGCTATAAACTTCTGTTTCAAGATCAAAGCAAGAAATCCATCTACCAGAGCCATTTGTTGCTTTCTCGACCGTCCAATAAAGATTTCCATTCAGAAATACCCCTCCAACCGTTTCATATAACCAGAGCGAGCTATCAGGGGGGACTTTTCTCCACGATCCGGTTCCTACAGTGTATACTTGACACTCATTTTTGTACTCCTTCTGTAGTGATGTGCCACCGAAAATCCTAACGACCTTATATTGGCCGGTCATCCTGCTCACTCCAAATCCAAAAGTCTCCACATAAATCAGATCTTTTGGGGAAGTTTGCCGAGGACAAGGGAGCTTGATATAATCATTTGTGATTGGATTGCACAGGATAAGATCATCATGGTCGTCGCCACATAGAAAGATCAAACCATTAGCTGAACTATGCATTGGCTCATCAAAAGGGAGTTCGAAGTAGAAGTCTACATTCAAACGATGCTGCTCATCAAAGTTGAGGTCAATTTCATCCACAAATTGAATGACGTTGTATGTCTTTGCGTGTGTTTCAACAGCAAGGCCCGGGACTGATCTAGATATATGGGAATTCACAAACTCAGGGGTAGCAAGAAGAACAAGCCATGGCTTACAAACACACTTGCAGGCCATAGCGTCTAGAGTGTGGAGTCTTGAGAGGATATCTACTATGATTTCTGATGGTAGGTATTGGAAGAAATCTTCGCCCATTTTGGAATTACCCGCAGTTTATTAACCCCTTGATCACTAGTAAAAAAAGTAAAACAGAGCAACACCAAAATATTAATCTGACGTAGAATACTAAAAATCGGTTTTAGTTTTAGGTTATGTATATACACAAATTTGCAGCAACAAAATATTTACACAAATCCTGATGATACAATTGAAAATTTGAATTTAAGCCTAAAACCCTAACGCATTCCACAAGATTGAGTTCATGAAATTAATTATGGCCTAAAAACAATACATGAATGCTCTATTCTTACAACAACGCCAGAAAATGAGTAAAATAAGCATAAATTTACACCAAAAAGAAGGGCATATTAGCTAGAAAATGAGCTCAATCAGAGATATCGAAAACAATCGAGTGCTGAATAAGAAAGTGCGTTCACCTTCCGGCGGAGACGGGGTTGCTTCAGAGTGGCGCCGCTGAAGTCGAAATGTGATGACATTTTTTTAGTAATAAATATATCTGACAATTTTTAAGAGGAAGAATCGAAGACAAAAAAAAATGTGATTCAAGTGTTTTGATAAAGAAAACAGTTGAATATATGGTGGAGCGAAAAATTAAAAACTCCTGCCTGATCTTTCATTTTCGCACATCTTTTATTTTCGCACGTAAATGATAAGAGTACTTGATCTTTATTTTATATAATTTTTGGTACATATAAATTATATATTTGATATCTGATGCAATTTTCACTCCAAAATACCCTTTAAACAAATTCATTTTTCCATTTATGTTATAAAAGATATTTTGGGCATTGACAAAACTAGTATCAAAAGTGATATTATAATATCTTCTCTCATTCTCCTCACTCTTTATACTATTATTATTAATCAATATTAATATTATTATTTTGATGTTAAAAATTAATAATTAATTTAATTTTTAATATCATTTAAATATACTTAATAATAATTATAGTTATAATTATAATTAATTAATATATTAATATTATTGTATAATATTAAAAACTAGCAGTAATGAATAAATAATAATAATTATTTTATATTAAATTAATAACTAATCAATATAATCTTCATCAAAATTTAAAATTGTGAATTGTATTTATAATGATAAAGAGTTGAATAATTTTAGTTAGGTGTTTCAACCCTAAAATGAGTATAGATAATTTAATTAAAAATATTCAACCATTTAATTAATTTAAACAATTAATTTAATTAGGTGTTTTGGTATTGATTTATATTATGGATGCAATTAGATATATGTATAAAACACTAAAAAGAAAGAAGAAAAAGAATAGAAAAGAAAAAAAGAGGAAACATAAACTAAGGAGAAAAAAAGAAAGAAGAAGGGAAGATAAAATACTAAAAAGAAAGAAAAATATGAAGAAAAAAAAAGAAGGATAAACTAAAGAAGAAAAAAAGAAATAAGAAAGGAGGAAAAAAAATTCACATATTTGGTTCTATTCAATTGAAATTTCCAAAAATATCATCCATAACAAAAAAATCACATGTTTGGTATCTAGGTTATTTTGTCATGAGATACCAAAAATGATATAAAATAAAGATCAAGTCCATTTATGTGCGAAATTGAAAGATCAAGTACCATGTAGGTTCACTCAAAATTAAAAATACATAATCGTGTATTGACACATAATAAGATAAGATTAAAAATGTTAATATTTGCCAAAAAATGAAATTGATTTATCTTCCTCGAGAAGTCTAAATATATGACATACGATTCAATTAATTACTTACTCTGTTCCTGAAAATTTATCACTTATTTTCTTTTTTGTTTGTCTCTAAGAATTTTTCATCTTTCACTTTTATCATTTTTGGCAATGAACCTTACATTTCACTAACTCATTCTCACTACTCACTCTGTCCCTGAAAATTTATCACTTATTTTCTTTTTTGTTTGTCTCTAAGAATTTGTCACCTTTCACTTATATCATTTTTGGCAATGAACCTTACATTTCACTAACTCATTCTCACTCACATTTTATTTTAAAATTAATATATAATAGTAGGACTCATATGTCACTAACTTTTTCAACCCACTTTTTATTATATTTCTTAAAATTCATGTCGTATCAAATAGCGATGAATTTTGGGGAACAGAGGGAGTATTTAGTTAAGAAAAAAGAGAATTTTTGTATGAACATGATACGGTCAATAAAGCTGCCGCATACAACAAACAAGCTAAGTATCATATTCTAAACAATAATTATAACTATTCAACTTCGATTATTGCAAACCGAATTTATTTCATTATTTGTACAAGTCTCATTTAGATTGATAAGATTTGAACCAATAATAGTAAAGTGATTATTAATCGTAATTAGTGGCCCATGTGTAGCTTTTGGTAGCTTTTTCCTTCAATAAATTCATGCTAATGCACCAAACATGCAAATTAAGGAACTCGTGTATTGATAGTTAGATATATACACATAATGGCATAGGTATACGCACACACACAATGACACAAACATATATATGCGTATGTTTAATAAATGTATTATTTCATTTTTTGTTTTGAAGTTTCATTCTCATTGAAATTATGTAAGTTCAATTATGTATTGTTCTTTTATAATGAAATTATTTATTTTATTTATATAATATTATTTTAACAAGAATTTTTTTTTTTTGAAAGTAATGTGATTACTATTAAGTGCTTAAGATTTAATTGCCCTTATGCACGTATGGATGTAGAAAGATAAGCACTTGGATAGATTAGTGCTTAAGATTAGATATGTAGCCTAGATACGTAAGAGCATCCGCAGCGGTGGCGTCCGTCCGTGCCAGCGGCACAGTGCTGCTCTTAGCTAAGAGCGCGTCCGTGCCGCTGAGCAGCCCTACGTGGCGTATTCTTATTGGCCAACGGCTAAATTCGATTTTTTTTTTTTTTTTTTTTTAAATTCGAAATTTATTTAAAAAAATGTTTTTAAATAAAAAAAAATATTTTTCCACTTCCCAAAAAATTATATCCGTTTTCTACCCACTTTTAATTTATTTTTCAATTTTTTTCCCCCAAAATTCACATTTTCATCTATAAATACCCTCACTTCAACACAAAAAATTCCCGTAACATTTTAATTATAGGAATTTTTAATTTGTAGGATTTTAATTATGTACTATTTTTTTATTTTCTAGAATTTTAATTATGTATTTTTATGTTTTAGGATTTTAATTATGTAATTTTTATTTTTTAGGATTTTAATTATGTAATTTTTATTTTTTAATATATTTTTTATAATGTAAAAATGTTTTAGTAATTGAAATATTTAAATTGAATAATAGAATAGTGGGACCCTTGAGCTTGTCCTTAGCTAAGAGCACGGATGTGGGTGTTGTGCTCTTAGCTAAGGACAAGGAGTAAAGTGGGTCCGGGCCCACCTCCGTGCTCTTAGCTAAGAGCACGTGGGGATGCTCTAATGCTCTTAATCTTTTGTAAATTAAATACTACTCTCTCCGTTCCAAGATAAGTGACTTGTATTCCTTTTTGGGGTGTCCCACTATAAGTGACCTATTTCCATTTTTAGCAAAAAGTCATCTCTCTTACTTTATTCTCCACATACTTTATTCTCTCTTCTCTCCTTTACTTTTCCCTCTCTCATACTTTACTCTCTCCACTTTAACTTATTTAAATACCATTCCTTAAATCCCATGTCAAAAAAAGTAGGTCACTTATCTTGGGACGGAGGGAGTAGTTCACATTGAAAATTGATGACCATAGGTAAGGGTAAGAGTGTAAGAGTACCATATGTCTCGTCACGTGATCGTGCCTCCATTACACCAAAATCTAAAATCCAATAAATACACGTATAAATTTAAAAAACTAATATCACACTTATTCCTATATGAGACAAAAAAAATTGAGAAACAATATTTGACGTACAAGAAATTATATACACGTACGGTTTAATTCTTTCATAATTACGAATATTCAACACTCTTTTGCGTGTTTAATACTTTCATAAATATAGTACTACTCAAATTATTAGATAATTCTCAACTCTTGACATGACATTTCCGACTAACCTATTCTCGGCCCCCCCATGCAAAAACAAATCCTCAATAAAAATCATCCACATTTTATATGTATATATAAATCCCTAGTTTAATTCTTCATCATCATTCCTAAAAATTCTCTAAAAGCAAAAACAAATTAAAAAATGAAAAAGTTTAAAAATTACTCTACCATGGTTTCGTTTTCTTCTTATTCTTCATCTTCGTCGTTCAGAACTCTAATCTTCATTGCTCTCCTTCTCATTAATACATGGAGTTCTTGCATTGCGACTAGGCCGGGGGCCATCTTGATTGTGAAGGAGAGTGATCATTCTTCAATGGCTTCAAATTATTTTCAAGAAAAGGCAAAGCGACGCAGTGAGGAGTTGTACTTTGCTGCTTCCAAAAGGTGTACCCATCACCACTCTTTACCTCAAGATTGAAAATATATAGAGGATGATATCCTTGTTTAAACTTATTTTTTCAAAAACATCACACATGGGTGATATCATAATTCATATATAGGGTCTTAATTGGAAATGTAATAAAGCTTGGATTTGAGCTTGTTGTAGTGGAATATTTATAATTATTTTTCGTAGTCAAAGCGTTCGTGTCGTTAGCTATCTACTTGATGGATATATAGGTCAAATTAATTTGTTGTTTATTTTTTTGGGATACATGAAATTTGGTTATTGCAGTTGTGGATTGCCTGTTAATTCCAACTTATGGGCCATATAATTCTATTTACTAGAATAGGCCCAAACTTCCCATATAGATTTTTCTTTTAATAAGTTTCCATATATTGCATTATAAATATATCGTATATTTATGAGATTCTCTACCTTATAGGCAGAAGTTATGCTTGAGTAAATGAATCGATATTGGTGTTTTTATGATTTTCCATTCAAAATAACACTGGTTATTAAACGTACGAGGATTATTTATAGTACGCCGCTAGAGAAAAAAACTGCAAAATCATTTGTGCTGAAAGCTGCTGACGTCATTAGATAACTATTGGAGTACTAATTTTTGTGTTTCGGTCCGTCACCTAGAGTCACATTTCTTAGCGGCACTAGTTTTAAGAAATATTAAGAAAAATGAGTGAGAAAAAAGTTTGTGGCATAAGATTCACACTCATATATATTAGTTTTAAACTAAATGTGAGTAGAATAAGTTATAAGTTGAAGGTAAGACCTTATTATCATTTATAGTAAAAGTGAATCGGAACTCCTATTCACGGGCTAAAATGGAAAAACGTGACTCCTATTAGCGGAGAAAGGAGTATATATATCAAAACACTAATTCTAGGATTTAGTAAAGACGTTTCCCTCTAACTAATAAATCAAAGTTTCAAGGCAAAAGAATGGGACTGGAGCGCACCGGGCCTGGCGAGTTGGAAGTGGCGGTGGAGAGGCCCGAGATGCGCTCGGCGACGCTGGAGAGGCCTGAGGCCACACGCACAGTTGTGAGCACAATGCCAGACCCCAACTCCATTTTAAAAAAAATATAATTTTTTTGCATGTCTAAACTCCACATTATTTTCATTCCTTCTGTATTATTCCTACGAATTTTTCAAAGTACAATTTCTCACATTTTAAATTTTTAAGAATTGCAATTTTTGAATTTTTAGGATTTATAATTTTTTATTTTTTAGGGTTTGTAATTTTTTTTAAAAAATTCAGCGTTGTAATTTATAATTTCTGAAGAATAATGATTTTTTTAAAATTTAATTGTTTAACGTTTTCAATTTTAAAGAGTCGTTTGATTGGTGGGATATGCCCAAGGTAGGGCCCAATCAAGATTTAGATCCATGTTATGGAACAAATTGATTTTACTTAATATGTATGATAAACTAGTTAAATAATTAATTATTAGTGACATGTGTTTGATAAGGAATATTTATATGAAGTAAATAATACTTTCTCCATCCCTAAAAATTTATCACCTATTTTTATTTCCGTTCATCCCTAAAATTGTCATCTTTCACTTTTACTGTTTTTGGTAAGGGACCCTACATTCCACATATTCATTCACACTCACATTTTATTACAAAATTAATATATAAAAGTAGGATCCACATTCCACCAATTTTTTCAACACATTTTCTATTACATTTCTTAAAACCCGTCAGGTCAAATGATGACGAATTATTAGAAACGGAGGGAGTAATATATTATTGCAAGGTTATCATTACTAGAGGTTTGAAATTTATTCATTGGGTTTTTCTTATAATTACAATATTTAAAAGGGTTATATTATGAATCTATGATTAACTTAAATATACATCCCTAACTACTTTATCGCTACACCAAAACACACATAATTCTTTTGAATTGATGACGATCATACTTCTGCTACACAGAATATTATATCTAAACAAATGATCAAATGTTAATAATAGATTCAATATCCATTAGTTTTTATATTTTTTCTCGTAGATCCAGCATTTTCACATATATAAAGCAAGAAAGCTGCTCCAGATCACAAATAAAACCCAAGAAACTAATAATATTATCTTGGCAAAAGAGGTTCAATCTCTCATGTTCCTCACCATTCATGCATTACAGCACCAGACATGAAAGAAACTACACAAACTACACAGTCACGACTCAAAATGAGCTTACATTCTCCATCGCAAAACTCTTGAGAGAGACAAAGCTTGGGGCATACATTATCGTCGTAGAGGAGAACGGTTCACGACCTTCTAGAGACATGATCTCGCAGTCAAAATTTCTCCTCTTGTTGGAGTAGAAGAATATCATGCCATCGTCCCATTCTATCAACGCGTCACCATTTCTGAAAATTATAATCGGCCAAACATTACCTAAACCAGCTGATCGTTCAACTTCGGGTATGACAAATATCTTTGTCCAACTGTTGTCATCTCCCTTCATCATCCAGATTATAACATGCCCATCGTTTGGAATGTCGTCCTCGTCGCTCTCATCGTCGGAATGGTCGCGCCCATGGTGTGAAATGTCGCTTACACAAAGGCAACCCCTCAAAACACAGAGTGACCTACCCAAGAGAAAATCTCTACCACGAGGAGGAGGTGCAGCGACGGAGCTAAAATGTTCCATTTCAAGATCAAAGCAAGAAATCCATCTACAGAAGCCTCTTGTTGTTTTCGCTACCATCCAATAAAGATTTCCATTTAGATGTACCCCTCCAATGTCATGACAAAACCTGAGCGGCTTACCAAAGGGAACATTTTTCCACGATCCGGTTCCAACTGTGTAGACTTGGCAGGCATTTCTGAAACCCTCTCGTCGTTCTTTTGTTTCAGCGAAAATCCTGACCACCTTATATTTTCCAGTCGTTCCGCTCACTCCAAATCCACAATTATCCATGGCATTCGGAACTTTTGGAGAGGTTTGTCGAGGACAAGGGAGCTTGAGATAGTCACGTGTGACCGGATTGCACAGGATAAGATCATCATGAACAAAGTCTCTTAGAAAGATCAAACCATTAGCTGAACTCTGAATTCTTCCTTTAAAAGGGAGACGGAAGCTGAAAGTTACGTCCCAACGATGCTCCTTATCAAAATCATTATGTATCCTATAAATTGGTCCATCATAAGAGAGTAGGAAGTTGAAGTCGACACCACAAGGAATTGGTGCATCAAAGTTGAGGTCAAGCTCATCCGCAAATTCAATGATATCATAACACTTTGAGTGTGTTTCAATAGCAATGCTCGGGACTGATCTAGACATATGCGAATTCACAAACTCGGGAGTAGTGAGCATTCCGAGCCATGGCTTACAAACACACTTGCAGGCCATAGCGGCTCGAGTGGGGAGTCTTGAGAGGATATTTACTACAATTTCTGATGGTAGATATTTGAAGAAATCTTCACCCATTTTGGAATTATCAGCAGTTTTCATCTCTCAACTTAATAACACCTTCATCATTACCAAAAAAAGTGAAATAAGAGAAGTAGCAAAATCATTAATCTGGTCAAAGTAACACACTTGCAAGCGTAATTTACAACATCAAAATGTAGGTCTCCAAATCCTATCACTAATAAAACTGAATTTAGGCAAATTTGATGACATACTAAATTTTGCAGAAAGTGAAGTAGAAATTATGTAATACTAAATCGGTTTTAGGTTACAATTATACATAAACAAAAATCTACAGCAACAAAATCTTAACATTATAACATCAAAATGCAGGATTACAACAAAATTGAATAAAATCCTGCAACCCTAACGCATTCCAAGATACTTAACTCAACAAATTTGTTAGCGCTAAAACAATATCTACAACAAGCAAAATACAAGGATAATATAGTTTTACAACAACGCCAAAAAAAAAGTAAAATAATCTCTAATTTACAGCGAAATCCCAAAAACAAAGGCATAGCAGATAGGAAATGAGCTAAAAACAGAACAAGAGAAAGTGTGGAGTGTTGAATAAGAAAGTTCATTCACCTTCTGCTGGAAAATGCGGTGGAGACAGAAGTTGGTGAGAGCGGCGCCGCTGCACTGAAAATGGTTCGAAATGTTTTGAGATTTTAAACGACGCTTTTTCCGCCACTTTAAATGAAAAAAAAAATGATTTTTTTTATAGATAAATGCTTTCTAAATATGACGCAAATTTTAATAAATATGACGCGAAATTTAAAATAGAGTATTATTATGGGTATGAAATAGGGGGAGTTAAAGAAGTTGAATAGAACTATCCAAAATTATAATTTCAAAATCAAGCAGGATTTGCCGTTTCTATATAGTTGTCTTTGAGATTTAATACTTGATCTAATTAAATATACCACCAACGAATTAAAAAGTATTTTCATTGTTGGTATACCACCAAATAATATACTATTAGTTAATTTGTTTTTTTAAATATACCAAATGATGTGAAGAAACGAGCCTTGGTCCAGTATCCCGACAAAAAATTGAAGTTCAAACATTTTGACCAATGGGAAGCCTTTCTCGGGGACAGGGATTCGCAAAAGTTTGCTGTGGGTGTCGACTCGGGCTGGAAGCGGACGAAGATCAACTCTTCCGGTGGATACAGCAGCAGTGCTGGTTCGCACGAGCTCCCCGAAGCCGAGGAAGTGGCCCCGCTACCACGATCAGACTCTCACCGTCGTCGTCGCCCGATGGGACAAAAGGCTTCGTAGCGGAGGGCGAGGGGAAGCGGCAGCGGCAGCGGGTCCTACGAGGTCGAATCGGAGGCCCCAGAAGGCCCAGGTAACGACCGTCTCGCCCGCGCGCAGCTAACGAAGACCCTGATGCAGAGCACGAGTAGGTGGTTTAGCACGCACGATCCTGTGTACAAAAGGTTGTGCAAGGATGTGGTCGATGCATGTCGGCGCGATTTAGGAATACCACCCATTGATGATTATGGCGTCGAGATTGCGGGCGTGGACGTCGGAGGCGGCAGCGGCACGGGCGACGGGGATGAGGACGGGGACGAGTGAGAGCCGAGGGTTGTGTTTCTCGACTTTTTATGATTATGTAATTTTTAGGTATTATGTAATTTTATTTTTAAATTATGTAAATTTTTTTAAAATTATGTAATTTTTTTTTAATTATGTAATTTTTTTAATGAAGTATTCGAATTCTCCTGTATTCTGAGTCGACATTTTAATTCCGTAAATTTTAAGTCCGTAAATTGAATAATTGCGGGGAGTTCTAGTGCATGGGAAGTCCTAGTGATGTGGCAGTAAAATGGGAGGGGCTAGTGATGACGTGACAAAAAGTTTTTGTGGGAAGTCCTAGTGGGAAGAGCGCCACCGGAGACGCTCTTACTTTATATTGCTTAGACATTAATAACAGGCACTCCCTCCGTCCGTGAATAGGAGTCCCATTTTTTCATTTTAGTCCGTCCGTGAATAAGAGTCCCGGTTCACTTTTTCCATAAATGGTAATAGGGCCCCACCTTCCACTAACTCATTCCACTCATATTTTATTTAAAACTAATATATATAAGTGGGACCCTTATTCCACTAACTTTTTTCCACCCACTTTTCTTAACATTTCTTAAAACTCGTGCCGTCCATGAATGGGACTCCTAATGGCGGACAGAGGGAGTATACGTTATAGTTTAGCCCAGCGGTAGGAATGTGCTAAGTCTGTGTTAAAGATCCGAGGTCAATTCCTAGCGGTGGGGCATTCTAGTCTCTAGTATGCTCACATTTTGATTTGTGCTTTGCTATTTGTAAATATTAGGTATTTTGCTCCATTTTTTTTCTTTTAATTCTTATTTCATTCTATTTATTATTATTTTTTCTTTCTATTTCATAGCTATTATGTTTCTATCTATTTGTACTTTCTCTGTTCCATTAAAAATGACTCATTTTCCTTTTTAGTTTGTCCTAACTAAAATGATCCATTATTACAAATAGAACACCCTTCTCTCTATTTTATTCCCTCTCTCTTAATTTATTATCTCCACTTCACACAAAAATAAATTTGCATAAATTCTCGTGTCACTCAAGGAAGGGGTCATCTTCCTTGGAACGTATGGAACAAAGTTATTATATTTTTATCTATTTATATATATAATTCATTCACAATTAATAAAAATATTGATATACGATATTCACATCTAATAAAACGAAGCAAAATGATCGATCGAATTTTAATGCTCTAAATCAATGTAAAAGTCGTACCCCGAATTAAAAGTCCTGAGTCCGCCAGTGCATATACATGATCTTTAGATTTTTCTAATTGTCCTCAAAACAAAAAAAATGATAACTAATGTGGCAAAATAGAATATATGTGACAAACAAAATGATGTGATTTTAATTTAAATAATTTTAAGAAATAAAAAATAAATTCCACATCATCACCCTCTTTTCTCTGTTTCTTTCATCAGTTCATAAATCATGCATCATAGACGATGCAATTGATCAGCCATTGATGAACTGAGCTATTCCAAAATTGGAATTTCACTTTGATCTAGTTTTATTTGCTCGGAAGAATAAGTATAGTTAGAATTTTAAATCATGTGGCAATATATAAATATTTTTGAATCACATATGGGTGTAACTAATTTAATAAACACATAAAGCTACTCCATATCACAAATAAAACCCAAGAAACTTATCTTGGCAAAAGATGTACAATCTCTCATATTCATCACCATGAGACATGAAAGAAACTACACAGTCACAACTCAAAACGAGTACACATTCTCCATCGCAAAACTCTTGAGAGAGACAAAGCTCGAGGCGTACATGATCGTACGGGTGAACGGATCACGATCCCCTAGAGACATGATCTTGTAGTCTAAAATTTTCCTCTTGTTGTAGTAGTAGAATAGCGTGCCATCTTCCCATTCCATCAAGGCGTCACCATTTTCGAAAATTCTAATAGGCCAAATATGAACAGCGCCAGTAAGTCGTTCAGCTTCGCTGTTGCTAGGAAGTCTATCAACTTCAGGGATGACAAATATCTTTGTCCAACTGTGCTCGTCTTCCTTCATCAACCAGATTATAACGCACCCTTCCTTTGAAATATCGCTTAGACAAAGGCAATCCCTCAAAACACAGAGTGACCTACTGTAATAACCTCTACCATGAGGACGAGGTGCAGAGAAGGTGCTAAAAAATTCCGTTTCAAGATCAAAGCAAGAAATCCATCTATCAACGCCACTTCTTCTTTTCGCTACCGTCCAATGAAGATTTCCGTTAAAAAGTACCCCTCCATTGTCACCAATAAACCTGAGCTGCATACCAAAGGGAACATTTCTCCATGATCCGGTTCCAACTGTGTATACTTGGCACGCATTTCGGGAATATGCTCCTAGCGGTGGATCTTCAGAGTGGCTTACTGAAGAGAAAATCCAAACCACCTTATATTGTCCCGTCATTCTGCTCACTCCAAATCCAAAATTATCCAACTCATCCTGAACTTGTGGGGGGGTTAGTCTAGGACGAGGGAGCTTGATATAGTCACGTGTGATCGGATTGCACAGGATAAGATCACCACGATCAAAGTCTCTTATAAAGATCACACCATTAGCTGAACTACGATAACGGTCCATCAAAAGGGAGTCTGAAGCTGAAGGTTACATCCCAACGATGCTCCTCATCTAAGTCGAGGTCAAGCTCATCCACAAATTCAATGGTTTCGTATGACAGGGAGCGTGTTTCAACAGCAATGCCCAGGACGGATCTAGGCGTATGTGAATTCACAAACTCAGGAGTAGCGAGCAGACCGAGCCATGGCTTACAAACACACTTGCAGGCCATAGCTGCTCGAGTGGGGAGTCTTGAGAGGATTTCTACTACGATTTCTGATGGTAGATATTTGAAGAAATCTTCACCCATTTTGGAATTATCGGCACTTTTCATCTCTCAACTTAATAACACCCTTCATCATTCACAAAATAGTGAAATCAGAGAAATAGCAAAATCATTAATCTGGTCAAAGTAACACACTTGCAAGTGCAATTTACAACATCATTCAGGCCTAATTCCTAAATTCCTAATCCATTCCACAAAAAATAATTTGGTGCCAAACCAAATTGTGTATAAACCAAAGTACAAATTGTGCAATACTAAATCGGTTTTAGGTTATAACATCAAAATGCAGGATTGCAACATAATTGAATAGTATAAGCCTAAAACCCTAACGCATTCTACAATACTTAAATCGGCAAATTTGTTACTCCTAAAACAAAATCTACAACAATCAAAATACAAGGATGCTGTAGTTCTACAAAAACCGGCAAAAAAAAGAGAAACACTCTTCAATTTGCAACGAAATCCCAAAAACAAAGGCATAGCAGATAGGAAATGAGCTAAAAACAGAGTGATAGAGACTGTCGAGTGTTGAATTAGAAAATTCATTCACCTTCCGGTGGAAATGCGGTGGAGACGGCGGATATTGAGAGCGGCGCCGCTGCAGTCGTGTCTGTGTCATTGAGATATAATAAATACTCCACTTTATAATAAGAAAATGTAATTTAAACGCCGCAAATTTTAATGAATATGACATAGATTATAATAGGGATATTGGCATCTAATATCACGAAATTTTTAAAAAGTTGGATTTTTCTATGAACTTTAAAATTGGTAAATAATATCACGAATTTTATCCCGTATTTTTCTTCCCACGAAAAAAAAAATTCCCACAAATAATATTATGATAAGGATTTTTTTTCGTAATTTCTCGACAACAATTTTGAAAGCTTCAAGTTTTTCAATCTTTAAAGATAGTTTTTCTTGAATCACACCCTCCAAAATTGTTCTTCATACTATTAAAATAACATAAATTTTTTCATTCGTGGGAAAAAACAAACCCGGGGTAAAGTTTATGATATTATTTGCCAATTTTAAAGTTCGTGAGAAAAATCCAACTTTTTAAAAGTTTCATGATATTAGATGTCAATATCCCATTATAATATTGCGAAGTTGATTAGAATTTAGAACTATTGGGAGTTGGTTACATGTGAAGGCTGACATTATTTTTGATTAAATTCAAACCCTTCAATTTTTAAATCACATAGCCAGTTTGTAGAAAATGGATTATTTATCAAATGAGATGTTAGCATGTTGCATTGCGCCTACATGTAAAAAAAACTGTATTGGAAATAGAGGAAAATGTCGCTGCCACACCAGTTGCCCCGGCCTCGCCTTTCAGTCCTAGTGTATCGCTCGCCCCATCCACTCAACGACTCAATCAGAGAGATCGAAAACAATCGAGTGCTGAATAAGAAAGTGCATTCACCTTCCAGGGGTAATTTCAGAGGAAGAATCGAAGAAAAAAAAAAAGTGATTCGAGTGTTTTGATTAGTAGTAGTAATCTATACTACTGAAAGGGAGAGTTAGATAGAAAGTCAATATTGACCTTTTTGGAGGGAAATTGTGAAGCTATTTTGTTTATCCTTTTGGTCATTTTGAAAAATAGCGACGATTGGATAGAAAAAAGACAACTCCTATTGAGGAAAAATGAATCCAATCAAATGCAAACTTCTTGAAGAAGATTTAAACCCCTTTTAAATAGATGGGCTAGAAAGTGAAGATTTAATTTATTGGACTTTGTATAATATAGTAGTATATATTTTTTAAATTATTTTTTTCAATAAGTAATTAAGTCTATATATAGTTAGGATTGAGTTGACTTTGATTTATTATGTGTTAGTTTCTTGATGTTAGATCATACACTTGGTGTTATTTCTACTTAAGAGGAAAAATAAATTTTGAAGTCTTTTTACTAAGTAATTAAATTCACGGTATATAGCTAGAATTGAGTTAACTTTGATTATTCATATTTCTCATTTTAGATTTACTCAAATTTCTATTCTTTTTTACTTCCCAAAAATTTGAAATATGTTTATATTGAATTCAAATATGGCTAAACCAAATTATTTTGAAACACCAATAAATAATGATATAAAGTGAAACTAAATTAATATCATTATCAAACAAAGAACAATATTGCATAACATTAATTGTTGTTGTGTACTTTTATTTGACTACTACTCCCTATTTATTAAATTTTATATAATATGTTTTTTTATTTGACTACTACTATTTATTCGTTCAAATAGTTTGCTTTTTTTTATTCTTTTGTAAACAGTATTACATTTTTCTTTATTTGTATGTCTTATTCTGTGTCATCCACACATCTCCTCTTTTGTTATTTCTTTTATTTTATACTACACTCATATCAGATATTAAAATAGTATATAATCATCTACTAAAATATGAAATGTTTCATTGAGTGGGTTGAGAGAAGTACAATTGTACAAATAATTTTTTGTTGTTGCTTATAATATTACAAATATTTATTTTAATTAGTACTTATTTGTAAATATATTTTTATACTTATTTACTTTATATTCTTTATTTTAAATTAATATATCTTTATTATTTAAAAATCTTTTGTCATGTGCATAGTGCAGGTGTTAACACTGGTAAAGAAAACAGTGGAATATATGGTGGAGTAAAAAATTAAAAATACATATTCTCCCATCCCAGTGTGATGTTGTGTGTTGACACATAGTAATAAGATATGATTAAAAATGTTAACATTTGCCAAAAATTAAATTGATTTATCTTCCTCTGAAAAGTATAAAAAATAAGAAATACGATTCAATAAACTATAAATTAATATATTCATTACTAGAGGTTTGAAATTTATTCATTGGGTTTTTCTTATAATTACAATATTTAAAAGGGTTATATTATGAACCGATTATTAACTTAAATATATATCCCTAACTACTTTATCGCCACACCAAAACACACAATTCTTTTGAACTGATGATCGTCATGCTTCTGCTACACAGAATATTATATCTAAACAAATGATAAAAATTTAATAATAAGATTCAATATCCATTAGTTTTTATATTTTTCCTATATAAAATTTCATATTTCTTTGAATCACATATATATGGGTGTAAATAAACACTAATTAATTCATCAATCTATTTTTCACATATATAGAGCAAGAAAGCTACTCCAGATCACAAATAAAACCCAAGAAACTAATAATATTATCTTGGCAAAAGAGGTTTAATCTCTCATGTTCCTCACCATTCATGCATTACAGCACCAGACATGAAAGAAGCTACACAAACTACAGTCACGACTCAAAATGAGCTTACATTCTCCATCGAAAAACTCTTGAGAGAGACAAAGCTTGGGGCATACATGATCGTAGAGGTGAACGGTTCACGACCCTCTAGAGACATGACCTCGCAGTCAAAATTTCTCCTCTTTTTGGAGTAGAAGAATATCATGCCATCGTCCCATTCTATCAACGCGTCACCATTTTTGAAAATTATAATCGGCCAAACATTACCTAAACCAGCAGACCGTTCAACTTTAGGGATGACAAATATCTTTGACCAACTGTTGTCATCTCCCTTCAACATCCAGATTATAACATGCCCATCGTTTGGAATGTCGTCCTCATCATCGTCAATGTCGGGCCCATTGTGTGAAATGTCGCTTACACAAAGGCAACCCCTCAAAACACAGAGTGACCTACCGAAGAGAAAATCTCTACCACGAGGAGGAGGTGCAGCGAAGGTGATAAAAAGTTCCATTTCAAGATCAAAGGAAGAAATCCATCTACAAAAGCCACTTGTTGTTTTTGCTACCATCCAATAAAGATTTCCATTCAGATGTACCCCTCCAATGTCGTCACAAAACCCGAGCGGCTTACCAAAGGGAACATTTCTCCACGATCCGGTTCCAACTGTGTAGACTTGGCAAGCATTTTTGAAACCCTCTCGTCGTTCAGGTGCTTCAGCGAAAATCCTAACCACCTTATATTGTCCGGGCGTTCCGCTTACTCCAAATCCAAAATTATCCATTGCATTCGGAACTTTTGGAGAGGTTTGTCGAGGACAAGGGAGCTTGAGATAGTCACGTGTGACCGGATTGCACAGGATAAGATCATCATGACCAAAGTCTCTTAGAAAGATCAAACCATTAGCTGAACTCTGAAGTATTCCATCAAAAGGGAGTACGAAGTTGAAGGTTACGTCCCAACGATGCTCCTTATCAAAATCATTAGGCATACTACGAATTGGTCCATCAAAGTTGAGGTCAAGCTCATCCGTAAATTCAATGATATCGTAACACTTTGAGTTTGTTTCAATAGCAATGCTCGGGACTGATCTAGACATATGTGAATTCACAAACTTAGGAGTAGTGAGCATACTGAGCCATGGCTTACAAACACACTTGCAGGCCATAGCTGCTCGTGTGGGGAGTCTTGAGAAGATATTTAATACAATTTCTGATTGTAGATATTTGAAGAAATCTTCACCCATTTTGGAATTATCAGCAGTTTTCATCTCTCAGCTTAATAACACCTTCAGCATTAACAAAAAAGTAAAGTCAGAGTAACACACTTGCAAGTGTAATTTACAACATCAAAATGTAGGTCTCCAAATCCTAATACTATGACAAAATTGAATTTAGGCCTAATCCCTAATCCATTCCCCCAAAAAAATAATTTGGTCCCAAACCAAAGTACAAATAATGCAATACTAACTCGGCTTTAGGTTATAGGTTATACATATACTAAAATCTGCAGCAACATAATCTTAATTGAGTATTATAACATCAAAATGCAGGATTACAACATAATTGAATATCAGCCTAAAACCCTAACGCATTCTACAATACTTAAATTGGAAAATTTGTTACTGCTAAAACAATTTCTACAACAATCAAAATACAAGGATGCTGTAGTTTTACAAAAAAAACGGCAAAAAAAAGAGTAAAATAACCTTCAATTTGCAGCGAAATCCCAAAAACAAAGGCATAGCAGATAGGAAATGAGCTAAAAACAGAGTGATAGAAAGTGTGGAGTGTTGAATAAGAAAGTTCATTCACCTTCTGGTGGAAAATGCGGTGGAGACGGCGGCTGGTGAGAGCGGCGCCGCTGCAGTGAAAATGGTTCGAAATGTTATGAGATTTTAAAATGACGCTTTTTCCGCCACTTTAAATGAGAAAAAAAATGAATTTTTTTAATAGATAAATGCTTTCTAAATATGACGCAAATTTTAATAAATATGACGACAATTTTAATATTGAGTATTATGGGTATAAAATAGTCGTACTAATAAAGAAAATACCGGGAGAAGTTGAATAGAACTATTAAAACCTTTGCAAGTTTTCAATCATTTTTTAAATACAGATGCAAGTTGATTACATTTGAAGAAAACATAAAGTTTGCCATGAATTTTGCATAATCGATTAAATTCAAAACCTTCAATTTTATATGAGGATATATTAAAGTTTGTGACAATAAATTACTCCTATTTGTAACATAGATTGAGCAGTTCCCCTTCGACATTTACTAAAAAAATTGTTAATAATTATCATCTTCTAAATAAGAATGGAATAACTAATAATCTTATAATCCTCATGAGTCATGGTAGCACATCTTTGTTCCACAATATTCACGCTTTAATATAGATAATTTGTAATCATAATTTGAAATTTATCAAAAGTGGGTGAAACATCAATAAAATTGTATTTGAAGTAGAAGAAATTTAAAAGGTGAGGGACTGGAAACAGAACAAAAAGCTAAAAGCAAAAACCAGAAATGAATAAGGCAAAAATTTGTTGTAGAAATAAAACTAAGTCTTCTTCCTAGTGAAATAACACAATTTGTGTCACCATCAAAATGAGCTCACATTCTCCGTCACAAAATTCTTCAGAGTGAGAAAGCTTGAGGCATACATGGTCATAGAGGTATAGTAAGAACCACGATCCCCTCGAAACGAGATGTCATTGTCGAAAGTTTTCGTCTTGTTGGAGTAGTAGAATGGCTTGTCTTCCTCTTCCATCAAGATATCTCCATTTTCGAAAACTCTGATTGGCCAAACATGACGCTCACCAACAAATCCTATATCAACTTCGCAAACGAAAACTTCCCTTGTCCAAGAATTGTCATCTCCGTATTCCTTCATCAACCAGATCACAATCTCCCCATCGGATGAAATATGGCTTAAACAGAGGCAATCCCTGAAAACAGATGGCGTCTTACAATAGCGTTCACCGATACCACAAGGAGGAGGTACAGAAAATGTGCTAAAAAGTTCTGTTTCGAGATCAAAACAACAAATCCGTTCAACCAAGCCGTCTGTTGTCATTTCCAATGCCATCAAATGAAGATTTCCATTCAAAAGTACCCCGCCATGGAAGTCAAAAAACCTAAGCGGCGGGCTTCCAGAAGGAACATTTCTCCACAATCCGGTTCCAACGGTGTATACTTGGCATGCAAACGGTAATAGGTGATCATGTTTGTATGCCTCTTTTCGTGGTGCTTCAACGAAAACCCTGACCACCTTATATTGGCCAGACGTTCTGCTCACCCCAAATCCAAAAGTATCCATTTCAAGATCAACTGCGGTGGTAGTTTTGGGAGGACAAGGGAGTTTGATATATTCACGAGTGATTGGATTGCACAGGATAAGATCACCACGACCAAAGTCTCTAAGAAAGATCAAACCATTGACCGAACTATGAGTTGGTTCGTCAAAAGGGAGTTTGAAGTTGAAGGCTACATTCCAACGATGCTCCTTATCAAAGTCGAGGCGAAGTTCATCCACAAATTCAATGACATCGTATGAGCTTGTTGAGTGTGTTTTAACAAGGAGGCCAGGGACTGATCTAGAAATATGGGAATTCACAAACTCGGGAGTAGCCAGCAGACTAAGCCAGGACTTACAAACAAACTTGCAGGCCATAGCGGCTCGAGTGGGAAGTCTTGAGAGAATTTCTACTACGATTTTTGATGGTAGATATTTGAAGAAATCTTCACCCATTTTGGAATTATCGACAGTTTTCATTTCTCAACTTAATAACACCCTTCATCATTATCAAAAAAGTGAAATGAGAGCAGCAGCAAAATATTAATATTGCTTTGGTCTTACAAAATTTGCAGATTACAAAATTGAATAGAATCCTAAAATTAGGACACTCATCTCGTTTAAGATCTCAAGCAATGTTGTTTGAAAAGTTAAATAAAGAGAACAAAGTAAAAATTAAATAAAATAAAGAGAGTGATGTGCTTACCGAGGATTCAGCGAAGAACACGGCAGGAGATTGGATCGTTTGACTAAATTCTATAATAAAATTATTATTCAAAGGTATGGCTATGGCTTTGTAGTCCAACAATAAGATCTTTATATAAGCAAAAGAAAATCAAACTTATGGAAAAAATTAAACTGGAAAGGAAACTTTAATATTTTTCCATATACCAATTCTATTAATTAGGAAATAAATAAATATAAAATAGACTTGCTTAGCCTCCAAGTCTTGAATGCACATTACAATGCTACGTGAAATTTTAAATAGCAAGAGTGCAAGACTCTGAATGCAATAGTGATATATGTAATATATGTATACAATTAGTTTCGAAATTCATGTCAATTTTGTGAACTCCATAATAGAACTAATAAGGCAAGACAGCTACTCAATAGATCACTATAAAATCTGAGAAAATACAAATACTAGTTATCTTCTTAGCAAAAGAGTTACAAGCATGCCCCTCACCATCCATGTATCTCATCAAACAACAGTCACAGCTCAAAACGAGCTCACATTCTCCGTCACAAAATTCTTGAGAGTGAGAAAGCTTGGGGAATACCCGGTCGTAGAGATATACACATCACTATCCTCTTGAATAAAGAACTCATAGTGAGTTTTCGTCTTGTTGTAGTAAAATAGTTTGTCCCTATCACATTCTAGCAAGATGTCACCATTTTTGAAAACTTTGATTGGGCAAACATGATGTACAGCATGCCCCCTTAAGGAATCGCCGGTTAAAACTTCCTCTGTCCAAGTTTTCTCATCTCCATATTCCTTCATCGACCAAATTGCAAGCTCTAGATCACATAGTGTCTTCAAAAAAAGGTATTATATCACACGGATAAGGTGCAGAAAAGGTGCTAAAGAGCTCCGTTTCAAGATCAAGGCAAGAAATCCGTTCGACCCAATCACCCGCAATTTTCTCAAGTACCCCCAATGAAGATTTCCATTAAAAAGTAACCCTCCACGGCCATCAAAAAGCCTGTGAGAGCTACCAGAGGAAACCTTTCTCCACGTTCCGGTTCAAACAGTGTATACTTGGCACTTGAATTTGTACTTAGGTTTTTCCTCGAAAACCCTAACCACCTTATACTGCCTGGTCGTTCTGCTCACTCCAAATCCAAAACTCTCCAACGCAAATTGATCTTTTGAGGTGGTTTGTCGAGGGAGCTTGAAATAGTCACGTGTGACTGGATTGCACATGATAAGATCTTCATGACCGACGCCTCTTAGAAAGATCAAACCATTGACCGAACTATGGATTGGCTCATCAAAGGGGAGTTCGAAGTTGAAGTCTGCACACCAACTAAACTCCTCATCAAAGTCGGCAAGCTCATCCACGATCTCCATGACTTCGTATGACTTTGAGTGTGTTTCAACGGCAATGCACAGGACTAATCTAGATATATGGGAATTCACAAACTCGGGGGAAGCGAGAAGAACGCGCCATGACTTACAAACACACTTGCAGAGCATAGCAGCATAAGTGGGGAGTCTTGAGAGGATATTTACTATGATATCTGATGGTAGATATTGGAAGAAATCTTCGCCCATTTTGCATAACCCCTTGATCATTAACAAAAAAAAAAAAAGTAAAACAGGGCAACACCAAAATATTAATTTACAACATCAAACAAAATTTAGGTCGCCAAATCCTAATATTACAATAAACTGAAACTAGGCCAAATCCCTAAGCCGTTTAAAAAAGAGAGATTTCGGAAAAAGGGATTAATTTCGCCGATCTTTCGAAATTAGGGATTAAATTCGTCGACCTTTCAGAATATGGGATCGAGACATGCGAATTTTTCAGAACAGGGGTTTTTTGAGTTTTTCTCTTTTTTCTATTATTTTTTCTTATTATTTCACTTACAAAATATATGAAATGACCAAATTATCCCATAATATATTCACCCTAATTCTATTTGCAGACCTACCTGAGTGATGTATAAATTATTGGGGTCAATAATTTATGGGATAGTTTGGTCATTTCATATATTTTGTTAGTAAAGTAATAAGAAAAAAGAATAGAAAAAAGAGAAAAACTCAAAAAACCCCTGTTCTGAAAAATTCGCATGTCTCGATCCCATATTTTGAAAAGTCGATGAATTTAATCCCTAATTTCGAAAGATCGGTGAAATTAATCTCTTTTTCCGAAATCTCTCTTTAAAAGAAATCGGTTCTAGGTTATATATGCATAAAATGGAGCAACAAAATATGTCAATATTATAGCAGCAAATTGCATGATAACAACAAAATTGAATATAAGAAAAACTTAAATGTGAAATAAGGAAGCTTATTGTAATGAGATTCACCTTCGTGTTGAATGCAGTGGAGAGGCGGATCTTGAGAGCGGCGCCGCTGAGGAGTATATGAAAAATATTTAGAAAAAAAAGTGGTTATGTATATATTAGTGGAAAAATTGGACTCACTTTATTAGAGAAATTTATTATTAATAGATTGAGATTTGTTTTGATGGATAGATCTAAATAGAAAAATAAGATTATTTTTTCATAAGAAATACTAATATATTTTCGTGAAATTTTGTATGTAAGATATTGAAAGAAAAGGAATAGATAGATACTTTTGTGATTGTATTTTATACCACATTAAGTATAAATAGGATTTAATTAGGCCCATACATCATCAGCTAGAATTTAAACAGAAACATTAAGCTAGCATTATACATAGCATATCATGAGTATTTGTTTGTTTATGTCAGACTCAGACTAAAAAAAATTATTTTTTAATAATACAAAAATTGAAACGCATTCATGCTAGATTATCGTGTCGCATCAAAAATTACGAAATGATCATGATGAGAATTACTTTTAGAATATTACTCTCTCCGTCCCAATAAATATGAAACGTTTGCTTTTCGGGATATGATTTTATTTAGTGTTGTTTTGTGACTTAAAGAAAAAAGAGTAAAGTAAGAGAGAAAGAAAAGTAGAGAGAAAGTTATTTCTATTTTAATAAACGTTATAGTTTTAATGGTACAACCCAAAAACGAAAACGTTTCATTTTTAGTGGGACAGAGAGAGTATTTGACTAAAATGAGAATGGTTTATTCCCTTAGCTCGCTTAAATAAAGCTACTCTATTTGTAGAAAATTAAGGCTACTCATTAGTCCATGGCCACCAATCAGCCCACCCTATGTCAAAACAAATCACATATAAATCACATGTAAGTATGACAATAAGTACTCCTTAGGACGATAGTGTGGTGGCCTATGTGCCTCTATAAAACAAGTCAAATCTAGTCCTTAAGACAGAAAAGAGGAAAAAATGGATTACTTCCCTTTCCTGGCCGCTTTATTCCTCATCATCGCCGTAACATGGTTGATCTCCTTCCGGCGCCGGAAGAGGCTCCCGCCCGGGCCAATGCCCCTCCCCATCATCGGAAACATGCTGCAGCTCGGGTCCCAACCCCACGAGACATTCACCAAATTATCGAAGCAATACGGCTCTCTGATGTCCATCCACCTCGGCAGCCTATACACCGTTGTGGTCTCCTCCCCGGAGATGGCCAAGGAGATCCTGCTCAAACACGGGCAGGTATTCTCGGGGCGAACCGCAGTGCAGGCACTTGAGGCGTGCGGCCACAGCGAGATCTCTATTGGGTTCATTCCCGTGGGGGACAAGTGGCGCGACATGCGAAAGATATGCAAGGAGCAGATGTTCTCGAGCCAGAGCTTGGAGAGAAGCCAAGATCTCCGCAGGCAGAAGCTGCAGCAGCTGCTCGGCCAAGCCCAAAAATGCGCGGAGGAAGGCAGGGCCGTTAATATCAACGAGGCCGCATTCATCACCACGCTCAACCTCATGTCAGCCACTCTGTTCTCGATGCAGGCCACAGAGTTCGACTCCGAAGTCACTATGGAGTTCAAGGAGATCATGGAAGGCGTCGCCAGCATCGCCAGCGTGCCTAACTATGCCGACTACTTCCCCATCTTGAGGCCGTTCGACCTGCAGGGGGTCAAGCGTTTGTCCGAGGCTAAGTTCGGTAGATTACTGGATTTAATCGAGGGCTATCTCGATGAGAGGATCCAATTCCGAAGAGAGAATCCCAATGCTCCCAAGAAGGATGACTTCTTGGATGTCATTGTGGATTCTCTTCAGGCCAAAGATAACAACTTGACGGCTGCACATTTTAACCATCTCTTGCTGGTAATTTTTTTTAAAAAAAATTATTTCTACACAAATCATGTGGATTTGGTAGCTATTAGGTCAAATCGATATCGATCTAACTCAATAAGGTCATATCCTAACCTAACCTGAAATCATCACAAAAAAATAATTCAAATGATTGTAAGTTACTACCAATTTAGCTTGACATAACGACCAAAATATGATATTACGCGAAAAAAGTAAAAAATCGTGAGTCGTAATCTTAAATTGTGTTGGATGGATCAGGAATTGTTCGTTGGAGGAGCAGAGACGAACATGACGGTGATTGAGTGGATAATGCAAGAGCTAGTATCGCACCCGGAGAAAATGGCAACGGTGAAGGCGGAGCTGAAGAGCGTGATGGGGGAGGAGAAGGTGGTGGAGGAATCAAAGATATCGAAGCTTCCGTATCTGCAGGCAGTGGTGAAGGAGTCGTTGCGGCTCCACCCTCCGGCTGCTATGCTCGTTCCCCGCAAAGCAGAGAGCGATCAAGTGGTGAACGGCTACCTCATTCCCAAGGGAACACAGGTGCTGGTCAACGCGTGGGCTATGGGGAGGGACTCCAGAATCTGGAAGAATCCGCTTGCATTTGAGCCGGAAAGATTCCTCAATCAGAAGATAGACTTTAAAGGCCAGGATTTCGAGCTGATTCCGTTCGGGTCGGGTAGAAGGGTCTGCCCGGGTATGCCGTTGGCCAACAGGATTCTGCATACGGTGCCGGCAACTCTGGTTCACAACTTTGATTGGAAACTTGAGCGGCCGGACGCGAGCAATGACGAAGCCAAGGGTGTGTTTTGTGGGTTTTCGGTTCGCCGGGCACGTCCGCTCAAGATCATCCCATATAACAACAAGGCATGATGTTTCCACTTCCATCTCTAAATAAATTTTTATTCAACCTCAATATCTGTATTTACTATTTACCCTCATGTAATTGAATTTCTATTTACACTTCCATGTATAAGCATTGTACGACAACGTAACATATGTAAATTGAAATTCGAAAGCTCACCTTTTAGCAATTTATACATTCTCGAATAAATCCGTTCGATCCGGTTTTGTAAAATATAGTTACTCCCTCCGGCTTATCACACTTTGATTGGGTACGAGTTTCAAGAAATATAATGGAAATGAGGACTATTATCAAAAATATTACTACCCCCGTCCCACTATAGTAAATGCACTTGTGTAGTACAATACTCCCTCTGATGTCCCTGAAAAAGTATGAACAATTGGTTTTGCATAATTTTTAATTCTTAATTAGTAAAGTACTCCATCCATCCACAAAATATTGTCCAAGTCTGACTCGGCAAGGATTTTAAGAAATGTGAAAAAAAGTGAATAAAAAAGTTAGTGGAATGTAGGCCATACATTTATATATTATATTTATAATAAAATGTGAGTGTAATGATTTAGTGGAAAGTGGAATCCATTTATCAAAAATGGAAAAAGAAAAAAATAAAATAAAGTGGACAACATTTCACGGACAGAGAAAGTAAGAGAGAGATAGAAAAAGACGGACAGAGAAAGTAAGAGAGAGATAGAAAAAGTTTATATCCTATGCTCTTCTACTTATTCCCTATTTAATTAAGATGATACAAACATTACTATTGCAACTATATTTACAAAAAATTGACCTACAAATTAGCTCCATGGCCTATATAGAGTATAATTAACCCACCCTATAGCTCCAATTAACCCACCCTATATAGACTATAACTAATTTCTAGCAATAAATGAGCCGTAAATCAAATTTTTTAGGCACGTGCCAGTTCCCAACATAAGTAGATGGCGAGGACTGGTAGGATAAACTTCCTATCGGGCTGATCGGCGATCGATAAATATATGTCGCGGGTGAGTGCCCGATTCGCCCTTCGGGCAAGACGGTTTTCTCACTTTGGAGAAGAGAATGAAAAATAATACTGATATTCTTGATTGATTTTTCAAATTATTACAATAACTCCTATATATAATGCTAATCTATACATATATAAAATGCGAGTTTTGGTCTTTTTTGAAATATTTATATGTTTTGTCCTTATTATGGAATATTTATAAGTTATGGACCAATTTGAACATTTTAAGTAACTCTTATGAATATTTATTAGATATTTTAATGAGCATTTGACTAATTCTTAAAGCACTACAAGACTCATTGGTGGTTACAAATATTTAAATAGAATAAGGATCATTTAACAAATTTTGTAACCTATATTGTCTTGATTTTATAATTTATGATGTTTTAATTTCATGATCTCTCATGTACTAATTTTGTACCTATAAAAGGCATAGAGTTCTGGATGAAATACACACTAATAAAACATTCTTCATTCTCTCTCAAGCTCTCAACATTTTATTGCACATTTTAGGAACATTGATTTTCTTGATTTTGGAGCCCCATCAAGTTTATAGGTGCCTAGCAGGTTTGAGATGTTATATACACTAGGAGGAAATCGTTTCATCTTTGGGGAAAATACGTCGATCCGAGAGCACTAACCGTGATGTAATTTTGTCTTGCGGAAAGAGGATTTTTCTTGATTAATTTTCATTGTAATTTCCATTTCATTTATTGTTGTTTTTTTCTTTGATTACAATAGTTAGAGTACCGCGTGTATATAGTTCCAGAATTTTTTCCTAATATTTTTTACAGTTCTTAGAGAGGGAAGAATTGTAACATCCTTAACTCAAACATACATAGTATTTATCTTCATCTTTACACAATTTATTATTTTTAGTAGAGAAATATGAAGGATTGTTCTAAACATATATTTCAAAAATGTCAACACTTAATATAGTCTCTTTATCATTGTCCAAATAATTGTATTTGTCTTAATTCCATTTTAAATATGTTTAATTTAATGTCTTTAGATGTAAAATGAGTTGAGGAGTATATATTTATTGAATTTTTTATTATATAGTAGTATATTTTTCCATTTTAAATCTTATATAATTATATTTTTTCTTATTTTAATTAATCGATTAACAATTTAAAATCGTATGACCAAAAAATATTTCGTCGTGTATCGCACGTGGGTTAACACTAGTAACTAACTTAATGAACAAGAAAACAAAGATATAGAAAAACAACGCAAATCCCTAATTTAACTAACTAAATAATGCTCGTATCAAGGACACAGAGAGCTGATCGGTGCAATAGATGTTGATGACAGCGGTTGTAATGGGAGCTGCCGGAAGTCCTTGTTGAGGGTTGTACCGAGGTGTAACGAGCAGGCCGAGAGCTGCGCGGCACAGCTGCTGTGCTTTGCAAACGACCGCAGTTCATGATGCGGCATCTTGCATGTTTGCATGTGTGATGGCGGATGAGACGTCCTCGTATCGTTTGTCGATAAATTTTGAATTGTTCACTAAATCGTACTCCCTCCGTCCCAAGTTACTTGAGTCATACTCCATTTTGGGTTGTCCCAAGTTACTTGTGTAACATCCCACTTTTTCGAACCCTAATTTTTGAGGCGTGAAATTTTTTGCATTAAATGCTTTTAATGCTATGATATATGTGGATTTAATTATGAGTAATTTATTGCATGATTTCTTGTGACCTAATTGCGATTTGGAGTTGAGATGGAGTTGAATGGTCAAACTTGTTGAATATATGACGTGGCTATTGAATAGTCAATATTGTGGAAAATATGACGTGGCCGTGGTCAAAGTCGATGAAAAGGTGACGTGGAGGTGAAATTTGAATGGTGGATTTTGTGATGCGAATATGTGAATACTTTGATACGGGGTGAAATAATATTGGGGTGAATTATTTTCCTAAGGGATGAGTGAGAATTGATTAGGAGCATTATTTATTTACATGGAATTCGACCCCTATGATGATTTCAAGGAGATTTTCGAAAATCTCCTATTTATGGGAGAAGGGATTATTTTATTATATTATTTGATCTCTTGTTTATTCTCTTCCATAAATAAATTCAAATATCCTAGCATATCTTACCATATCTAAGGAGATCTTGCCATATCTTATTTTAAATAATATTTGAAATTTATTCTTTGTGGAGGAATCAATAAATCACGCCTATTTCCTATTCTTAGTGGGGGATTTATTATTTTTATTCTGCTCCGTGATATTTTATTCTACTCCATGAAATATCCAAATTAAATCATATGCTAATAAATAGCATAGGAATTCGAAATCCCCATATATCTCACCAGATTTAACACCATCCCTCTCCCAAATCTCTTCCAAATCTTTTATTTATTTAATTATGGGATTATATCTTGCACTCTATAAATAAGAGTGAAAACCCTAACCCTAGATCACAAAAAAACGCCCCACACCCCAAAATCACGTCTCTCCCCTCTCTCCCCACTCTCTCAAAATTTTGTTCTACTATTCACCAAAATTTCTTCATCTTTGGAGAAGAATTGAAGTTGAAACTCAAGAATCTTTGAAGAATCAAGGCTACTACTTTGTTTCTAGCGTTCATTCTATCGAAAAAGGTATTTATATTTTGATCTTTTCTTCATCTACCGATTAATCGGTGTTCTTGAGTCCACATGCATTTAGATTGAGTGAAGGGGAAATTAATTGATGAATGGGATGCATATGTGTGTGTGTGTGTGAAACCGTGTGTGTGTGTGCATGCCTCGGTGTGCGTGCACATGTATGTGCGTGTGAAGTGTGTTGTGAAACACTCATGCGTGACATATTTTGATGATAGATCTGGAGTTGTGGTGCGAATAAAAGTGATATGATAATCATACTTTGATTTTGAATGGTGATATTAAAATGAATTAATAGGAAAACGGGAAACGTTGAGAACATGCATGATTTTGATCAATGATTGAGACTTACTTGCGAATAAAAGTGATATGATAATCATACTTTTGTCGCACCATGAAATTGTTGATGGATGAGAAAATAGGAGGTATTGTTTGACTGGCCAGTCCATGAGATTATTTTGTGATACTCGATGATATTCTTTTAAATAAATGCAAACTCGAGTTCACTATGGTAAGGGTGGCATAACTATTAAAATGTTTTGACACGAGTCCATTGAGTATGTTTAAAATACTCAGCCCTGCATAGACATGACCACGGTTCAAAAACCGCCGGTTCCGGTTCGTCGAATGCTTGAACTGTAACCGGCCCGGATACCGGTTATCCGGTTCCGGTTTAACCGCCGGTTACCGCCGGTTCCGATTCCGGTTACTAACCGCCGGTTTTTCAGCGGTTCCGGCGGTTCCGGGCCGGTTCCAGTTCGGTTCCGGTTCTTATTTATTTTTTATTTTTATTTTTTATTTAAATCTTATAGTTATAACTTTTAAATTTTATAGTAAAATCCAAAGAGACTTTGAAAACGGTCGAAAACCGTCGGTTTGTGTCATAAAACCGCCGGTTTCTGACCAAAAACCGGCGGTTTCCGACACCTTTTCAGACCCTACGTTGCAACCCTACGCCTACACCTGCAACCCTAGCCCTGAACCGTCGGGAACCGGCGGTTTTCCGACACAAACCGGTGGTTTTTCGACCTTTTTCAGCCCTACGTCTGCAACCCTAGGAACCTACCGGCGACGGCTATATTTTCCCGGTTAACCGGCGGTTAACCGCCCGTTCCGGTTTCATATTTTTTGAACCGTAACCGGCCCGTTATAAACCCTAAACCGGATTTCGAACCGGAACCGTCGTCCGGTTTCGGTTCCGGTTCCGACCCGTCGGTTGGGAACCGGCGGTTAACCTCCGGTCCGGTTGGGTTTGGCCACCTCTAGCCCTGCATGTGTTTTCCCTATGTGTAGGTTGAGCAATGACGAGCGGGTGGCGGTGTTGAGCTAATAAATTGAATAATGATTTGATCGTTTGAAACATCAAGTAGAGTTGTGTCTTCATACACGTTCTTCACTTTTCTCTTGGTTGCTTCCGCTAAATATGAAACTTATTATCATTTGGTTGTTTTGAACTTGTTCCTTTTGAATTAGAAGATTGAGACATATTGTGTTTTGTTGGATTTATGTCAAACCCTTGATTTTTTATCATAGTTTATGATATCTATTCTTCATTGATTTTCTTGATTAAACCATTGACTTATTGCTTTGATAGTTCGTTTAATACCTTGGTCAAATCTCTTTAAATGAAACTCTAGCCTATGTCCTTATTGCTTTTAAGTCCGCCTTATTAGCAGTCGCCATATTTATTATACCCTAGAAATCCAGGCTATTACAACTTGAGTCATTTATTTTTTTTGGCTAAAAACAGAACATCTAATCTCACCTACTTTATTTTTTCTTTTAGGGCATTAGCTATAAGGCCCCTTCTCTGGAGCCCACCTCAGAGCTTATCTCTATTTTTTCCTGCTACGTCAGCAGACCCATCCCAGAGCCTATCTCCCTGCAATGGAGAGCCCATCCCAGAGCCTATCTCATTTCATTTCATTTCAAAAACTAATAAATTCATTCTTCGATGTTTTACAATATTGGGAAACAGAATACAATGAGAAACGAATTTAAATAAAACATCAGCCCCTCCGTGACCAAAGTTCTTCAATCATATCACGTTGGAGTGCATGATGGGCTTCGGCTTGGCGCATGTCAATGTCGGAATCGGAATCCGAATTGTAGGTGAAATTAAACATTTATAGTGAGATAAATTGTGAAGTAAAGCATGTGGGTGTGTGAAATGAAGAGGATTGAGGTATTTATATAGGAGAAAAAAATTAAAAAATTAATTAAAAAAAAAAGATAATCGGCTCCGTCATCGGCCCGAGTTTCTGCAATGGAAGCCTATCGCGGGCCGATGCAGAGCCGATAGGGGCATCGGCTTGGCCGATTTATCGGCGGAAGGGCGGAGGCGAAGGGGAAGGGAGATGGGATCCCTCCCCACAATGGTGACCCATGGAAGGCAGGGGGGGTGGGGGGTTGATCCATTGGCTATGGGGATCGGCCCCCATTGCTAATGCCCTTACTTTACTCTCTCTTTTTTCTCTTACTTTATTCTCTCTCTACTTTATTTAACCCACTAAACACAACTTTCTAAAATCCCGTGATGAAAAAAAACGCTTCAAGAAACGTGGACGGGAGGAGTATTCAAAATTAGTATTTCCTCCGTCTCATTCAAAATGTCCACATTCTTGAATGATGCGATTTTAGGTGGAGTAGTTGTGTGAAATGAAATTGAAAAAGGTGATTGGATTTTAATGAGGAGAGAAGAGAGAGTGATTTATTTCCAAAATTAGAATGTTTATATTTTTGAGGGACGGATTAAAAAAGAAAGAGTTCATACTTTTCAAGGTAAGTAAAATCATGTCAAGATCGCTCTTTTTCTAAGGGTAGAAAGTTCAGTTGATCGTGACTAGTGTGGGACTAAAAAAGCGGGAAAGAAAGGAAAAAACAATCAACGGGCACGAAACTTGGATTCAAATTAGAGTATCCAATCTCAGTACTTCAACAACTAAAAGAAACAATATTCAACAATATCAAACGATAAATGAAACAACTTTAGTGGAAGCATTCGAGAGTAGAATAATGTCATGTTCGAAGATACAACATATTTGAACATTTGACAGGCATCTCCATTACTTTTATGCTCAACACCCACTGCGCTCGTCACAGGTCAACCTGCACGTTCATAAACACATGCAAGGCTGAGTACTTGATGCACTCACTGAACTTATGTCGAGTATATTTTCATAAAATAAAGTCATGTCAAGTGATAGGATGAATTGTGCCACGTATTTTAGTTCACTTCTGCGCTATAATGAGGTTAATTACATGTTTAGATGCAAGGTTTCAGTGCGAAAAGGGAAGGATATGTGAAAGCACTAGGTAAATAGAACGATCCGGGATAGAGAAGAAGATTGAAGGGTTTTGCACGCTAATGAAGGATGATCAAGTGGTTCCAGGTGCTCAAGCCAAGAGAGTTGGCCAACTTGGGGCATGAACTCAATCCAGCAAACGGTTCTAGCTGCAAACTAAAAGGGTGGACTTCTTGAAGACTGTGCTCTCTATTGGATGTGCGACACACGTGATCCGGGCTCCTTGTCTCTTGGCTGAAAACTATATAAGAGGGTGTGCTCAAGAAGACTTTTAATCGTTTTCCTTAGTTAAATTTAGTAACATACTACTTGACTTGCATTAAACTTTCAATGTGCTTTCTTAGTTAATTTACAAGCTTTCTTTACTCGATTTCTTAGTTTTTATCTACAAGCATTCTCTACGTTTTCAAGATCGTTCTCTAGATTTCAAGTTTACAAGCTTTCGCCAATTTATTCAATTTCTGCTCAAGCTATGCATGTTGTTATGTTTCGTGCTATGTGATTCATTATGCTTTCTAGTAGAAATCTTAAATGCTTTCACGACGACCGATTTCAGTTTTAAAAGCTCAAAGTTTGGTAGTTAAGTCTCTGTTCAACATTTACTTCAAGTTTCTCGCAATGCATAGTTAATTAGTATATGTATTTTCATGTTCTAGATACTCCCTCTGTCTGTGAATAGGAGTCCCGTTTTTCCATTTTAGTCCGTCCGCGAATAAGAGTCCCGGTTCACTTTTACCATAAATGGTAATAGGGTCTCACATTCCACTAACTCATTTCACTCACATTTTATTTAAAATTAATATATACAAATAGGACCTCTATTCCACTAACTTTTTTATACCCACTTTTTTTAACATTACTTAAATCCCGTGCCACCCATGAATGAGACTCCTAGTGGCAGGCAGATGGAGTAGATTAGATTAGCGTAAACTGCTTCTGTTAGTTGAATTGGTCAACGTTTCGTGCCTCACTTTGCGTTTAGGTCTTCTTTTCTTCAAGATTCATATCTAAAGTGATGAAGACATTATTGATTGTTCTTCGTTATAGTTAATTTATGTGTTTAAATCCTTTCAAAGTATATTTTCGTGTTTTCCTAGGTGTTAATTAGGGTTTCCTTAATTTCAGCATGAAGGACAGCACAATTTGCTGCTCCCCTTGTTTTTCGGACGTGGAACCTTGCGCCCACTGTTCACCGTAACTCAGTACCTTTTTCTTTTCCGCATTTTACTCCCTTTCATACCTCAAGGTACATTGCAATGTCCAATGTTTGCAACTGTATGTGACTACATGTCTACTCTCTACCATCGGCACACTTTAGTTAGCATGTCTATTCACATGTACGAGCCCAACTTTACTTCTTTCCTTAAATGCTTAAGTGTTAGTACTTTCTCACATGTTCTTGCCTAGTTAATTTACTTGCCCAAGTTGTTACCTTTTCTATTGATCAGTTCCCGTCTAGGTAGTCAATTAGAAACGAAACCAAAAAGATAAAGCGTGGCTGCACTGCCAACCACCTCCCGCGATTAATCCTCTTATGCTAGAGTTACCGTTCTTTGTGGGTTTGACATCCCGGCTTGCCTTATACTTCTTCTGTTCTATAGTAGTAGAGGTATTTCTTTCCGGCACGAAAATTAAGAAAAAGGTGTGTAATGTACTCCCTCCGTCCCATTGAAGATGACACACTTTCCTTTTTGGTTATCCCAACCAAGATGGCCCATTACTAAAAATGAAAATACCTTTCTCTCTACTTTAATCCCTCTCTTTTACTTTATTATCTCCACTCCACACACAAAATAAAGTTGCATAAATTACATTGCCGTCCAAGAAAGGGATCATCTTCCTTGGGACGGAGAAAGTATTAAATAAAAAGATAATAAAGTAGAAGAGAGGTAAAAGTAGAGAGATGAAAAAGTAAGAGTGAGAAAATGTGATACTTTTTACTAAAAAAAGGAAATGACTCTACTACTATGAAACTTCCAAAATGGAAAAATGACTCTATTATTATAGAACAGTGTGAGTACTAGCCAATAGTATGTAGGAAGGCTTTCCAAAAAGGGAACTTATAAATTTCTTTGATCGTATACTTGGGGAGTGGGAACACGACGCCCGTTTAATCGCGTCTGGTCATCAAGCCATCGTTGAGTGATTCTCGACTTTTACAATTTTTTAATCTTATGTAATAATATTGTGACTTATTTTATTTATTCATAATATCAAAATAATAGTACGAAAATATTCTAAGTCATGCATATCGCGTGGGTTAACACTAGTATTGAATAAAACGTAGGGAATGTAACTTATAAGTTTCTTTCATTTTTAATTGTTATTCCATTTAATAATATTTAGAGCATGTCCAGGAGAAAAGATATATAGAAAAGATATATCATGTATTTACTTTCTTCAAAATTGAAATTTACCCTTCTAAAAAGTATCATGCACATTCCAAAGAGAAAAGGTACTCCCTCCGTCCCGGATAATTCGGGTCACTTTGACCGGGCACGGGTTTTAAGAATTGTAATGAAAAGTGGGTTGAAAAAGTTAGTGGAATGTGACTCCTACCTTTATATATTAGTTTTATAATAAAATGTGAGTAGGAATGAGTTAATGGAATATGGGGTCCACTACCAAAAATTGTAAAAGTGAAATGTGACAAATTATGTGGGACGGACCGAAATGGAAAACTGAGACGAATTATCCGGGACGGAGGAAGTATATAGAAAGGTAAATAATTTTAAAAAAATAATATAATACTCCCTCCGTCCCACAAAGATTGTCCCATTTTTTCCATTTCCGTCCGTCCCATAAAATTCGTCTTATTTCATTTTTTTTTATCATTTTTGGCAGTGGACCTCATATTCCACTAACTCACTCCTACGTAAATTTTATTATAAAACTAATATATAAAAGTAGGACCCACATTCCACTAACTTTTTCAACTTACTTTTAATTTTATTTCTCAAAATCCGTGCTCGGTCAAAGTGAGACAATCTTTGTGGGACGTAGGGAGTACTACAAAATGCATTGAAAAACATAAAGTATATATACCTTCTCAAATACGTTCCTCTTTGGAGAATGGTTTTTCGTGAAAAGAAGACAAATATGGTAGTCTAAGATTTTACCTGGAGAGGTAAAGATACTTCTTCAAATTGAGAAAATGTATAATACCTTCTCAAATATCTCTTCCTTTGGAGGAAGCTTTTTTATGAGAAAAAAGTAAATATGGTAGTTATGTGACTTTATCTCTTTATTTACCTTTCCTTTTGGAGATGCTTTTAGGCAATTAGTAATTCAAACATCATTCCATCCACATGGGCCCACCTCACCGAACCTATACCTCTTTCATTTACTCCTTCCGTCCGCGAATAGGAGTCCCGGTTCATAATTACCATAAATGGTAAAGGGAGCTCACATTCCACTTACTCATTCCACTCACATTCATTTAAAACTAATATACTCACATTCCACTTACTCATTCCACTCACATTCATTTAAAACTAATATACACAAGTGGAACCCATATTCGACTAAATCTCTTCCACCCATTTTTCTTAACATTTATTAAAATCCGTACCGAAATGGAATGAGACTCCTATTCGCGGATAGATGGAGTATTAACTAACAGCTAAAAACTCATTTGTTTTATTGATATTTAGTATTTACCTTATTTAAAATTTTATATCTTAATTTTAATGTGGATGGAATGATGTTTGAATTACTAATTGCCTAAAGATAATAATTATATGGAACGATTAAAAATAAAAGAAACTTATAAGTCACATTTTCTATCGTTTCATTCAATATTTCTTGCGTTTAATGCACAACAGGTCGTGCAGTGATTTACAAAACAACAGAGGATCCTTCTTCGGAGGTGTGGTCGGAATGGAGAGAATATTGAGGAGTACATGAATATGGTAGAATTAAGGTACATGATAAGTATGGTGGAAATGAGGGCATAATACGCAAAATATAAATCGTAATTATGGGGAAAAAAAATGATATTATATATGGCATAGAAACATTATGTCTTAAAATCACTACTCCTAATTTTATATTAACTAGTATCACCCACGTGCGATGCACGATGCACGACTCATTTTCTTTTATTTAAACTTATTTTATGCTGTAAAATGATTTTATAAATTCATAAAAATATCATGAAATCTGAAATCATAAATATGTAAAATAAAAACAATTATTAAAAAATATAAAATCAAACAAAGAAAAAAAACACATATACCGAATGAGAAACAATATTATTATTTCAAGTTCTAAAATCACAAATTTATACAATAGCAATTTATTGTACCCATAAAACTCATATAACCAAATAAGTTTATAACCCAAAAATTGCACACAAATCACGTATCATTTAAATCACTTTTAGATTCATACTACAAAAGATCAATCACAAACACATGTCAATAAAAACAATATATAAATATATATTAGAAGATAGCCATATCGATCAAAAGCATCAACAAAAATACAACAAAATAGCATGGAATATACAACCGATATCAATATGCATGCATTTAGCCGAAAAACAACAAAAATTGGTTGCATACCCTAATAAAATATCCCGCATCTACCACCCATACCATGTCCAAGAAAAACAAATGAATAAGAGTTGCCACCAACCTAATATTCATATAAAGTACTACATGAAAAATTTATACATTTGACACTTTATAATAGTACATGAAGAAAAGGAAAAAACAATCACATAATTAAACTCGACACTTCAAAACATACATCACTTCCATCATAAAAACCTGCAAGGAGAACAACATAAACAACACGATTGATGATCAACCATGATCAACCATTAAAGAGCAGCAGTATTAAAAGAAAAAATAAGGTAAACAGAGCATAAAAGCATATGCAGTTCACAGTTCACACACGCAATTATTAAAGTTGTAAAAATAAGAATTAAAAATTTCATCTTCGAAATCATCCCGCAATTGCAAAGTCAGAACACAAATGTGTGTATAAATACAAACGCTCAAAAATCAATAAAACAAAAGGAATATAATGAGATCACATAGAAAAACGATTGAAATGGAATAATTGAAGAGATAAAAAGGGGGAGGAACATCACAAAAATCACCATCTTGTAGAGAATTTTCTTGTACAAAATTAGGCCAACCCATTTCCAAAAACCAACAATCATTCACTTTCTTCACATCAACTTCCCAACTCATCTCTCTTTCCCCTCGCATCCTGCATCTTGTCGGAATATTCTCACCAAATTTATCTACAAAATCTGGAGGAATTCTCTATTGTATATGCAAACGAATTAAGGAGAAATAGAATTATTAAATCATTATTATAATGAAAGTTAGTGGGTAAGTGTCAATGAATGTCATTAGTGGGTAGTTAATCATGGAAAAAATAAGAGTCATAGTATTAATATTTCATTTAAGTTAACACAATATTTAAATTCAATACTATCAATGGCATTCATGTAATTATTCTCAAAACTCCCCTTTTATATAAATTATAGATATAGATATGGGTTTATTTTTTTCTTCAAAATATGAGATATTTATTTTAAATAAAAAAAAATATTATTATGTGGATCTATAAATGTAAATTTATTATAAACATATACTCACAATAATACATTTGATAAAAGTAGTAAATTTTATTAGTGTATAAACATTACTTATTCTTAAGAAATCTATTTTATAAAAAGATACTCCATTATAGTCGAGCTTCATTTCATTGCAATATAGTGACCCTATACACTAAAAACCCTAACCTTGAAACCTAAATCCTCAACCCTTAACTTTAAAATATACTCATCATGACCAACAAATGAGCCAAATATCAATAAAATTTTCCCTCTGTCCCAGTTCAATTTTACTTTGTTGATCACTTATCTATTTTGAGGTTTTAGATCTGTATTCGATATTCGATATCTTACACTGGGTCGGCCTACTTGATAATCCTTACTGATAGTAGAGGTTTTTTTTTACCTGAATCTTGGCTATAAATGTTCATATCAAGAAAGTGTTTTACAATAGAGCTATGTGAACGGTAAAAAAAAAAAATCTTGCTTGCATTCATCCAAGCATCTATTCACCCAATGGTATTATTTATTGGAGCCGAAGTAGTATTTTGTTGAAGCTATACTTGTAAAAAAAAGTTTAAATATGAACTAACATCAGTTAGAATGATCCTCCGAATATGATTTAAAAGTGATAGTTTCATTATGATATAAATTAAAAATAGTTCTAACGTCACCAAATTATTTCTCACGACTTTAAGCTTTAAAATGGTCTTAGATGTACAAATTTTTTAAATTACTAATTTCATTTTCATATACTACGATATTCAGAAGTAAATAAGTATATATGTATATAACTATCTAAATAAATAAGTATATTTTTCTATGAGAAATTGTAAGTTTATAACATTGTATTAAATACGTATGTTAAACTATACTTTGCAAGTTTGGGTACATAAAAATATTTTTAGTAGATACACAAAAATTATTGTATCCAAAAAGAAGATTAAAATTGTGGTGGGTTTACATTTAAATTATGAAATCATTCTAGTAAATTGTAAGTATGTACTTAGTAAATTTATGAGAATTACTCAATTAATATTCTATTAATATTCTAGACAAATTCTTTAAAAACTTTTTCCACTTTACTTTTTTCTAATTATCAAAAATTTAAATATTAAAACTTTTTCGCTTTCTCAATTTTAATAAAAAATAGTACTACTAATAAATTGCGTAAAGATGAACATGTATTAGGGATGTCTCAATTCCCTTAAGAATTGTTAGAAATATTTAGATAATATTCTTTAACCATATACAATTGATACTCTAACTATTACAATTGAAAAAAAGCAATCGTACAAGGAATTAAAAGTATAATGAAAATATTAAAAAAAAAAAATACGAACTGTAAGTCGAGTCGAGGAAAGTCATCTTTCCACAAGACAAATTATTTTGTGCTAAAACTCTCGGATTGACGTATTATCTCCAAAAATAAAATGACTTCCTCCTAGCATGTAAAAACACCTCAAAACCGCTACGCGCTGAAAAAGTTGTTGGAACTCTGAAAATCAAGCAATATAGTGCTCCTTATAAAATACGCAATGTAGAACACTTGAGAAATGAGGAAGGATGCTTCTAGTGGTGTGTATTCCTTATACAATTCTAGCCTTTTATAGGCATAAAATAAGAATATAGAAAGGCACGCCTTAAACAATAAAATTAAGATAATTAAGTTTAAAAGAGGTGAAAACGCAAAGGGCTACCATGATCATATTCCATTACTCACGCCATTTATGCACATGAGTCCCAAATTTATACGGAGCATTTCATATTATCAATTTGTTACAATTTTTTAATATTCTATTCATGCTTGAAATCATTCAAAATTATATGTATAGATTGTCAATTGATTGGTCCAAACTTCAAAGGGGCCATGGAATAGGCGGTTACATGATTTCTCAATAGTCATAAAAAAATTTATAACGTAAAATGCCTAAACTTTATTAGCTAATTAAAAACTTATTATTAAATCAATGGAAAACGTCTAAACTTTATTATATAATTAAAAACTTATTATTTAATTTTCCAGTATTAATAATATTGAATGGAAAGCGTGAAATGATTCAAAGCATGGGAAGGCAACGTCTAAATGTCTACATTATAGTATCTAAATTATATATTTAAGCTTAAATTGTAATTTCATAAATACCCCAAAACTCTCCTCGGTAATATCATAAATACCCCTAAAACTCCCCCTTTATATATGTATAGATTTTATATTAGTACTATATTTACGCTATACCAAACTTAGCTGAAACTAGAAATGTCATCTTGCTAAGGTTAGAACTGTTTATATCAAGTACTATATTTATGACATACTACCAAACTTAGGTGAATACATCTATACACAGTAGTGATCTAAGGCCTTTGAAACTAGAATATCATCTTGCTAAGGTTAGAATTGTTTATATCCGTACTATATTTATGATATACCAAAGTTAGGTGAATCTATACACAGTAATGATCCAAGGCCTTTGAAACTAGAAATATCATCTTGCTAAGGTTAGAACTGTTTATATCAGTACTATATTTATGATATACTACCAAACTTAGGTAAATACATCTATACACAGTAGTGATCTAAGGCCTTTGAAACTAGAATATCATCTTGCTAAGGTTAGAATTGTTTATATCCGTACTATATTTATGATATACCAAAGTTAGGTGAATCTATACACAGTAGTGATCCAAGGCCTTTGAAACTAGAAATATCATCTTGCTAAGATTAGAACTGTTTATATCAGTACTATATTTATGATATACTACCAAACTTAGGTGAATACATCTATACAGTAGTGATCTAAGGCCTTTGAAACTAGAATATCATCTTGCTAAGGTTAGAATTGTTTATGTCCGTACTATATTTATGATATACCAAAGTTAGGTGAATCTATACACAGTAGTGATCCAAGGCCTTTGAAACTAGAAATATCATCTTGCTAAGGTTAGAACTATTTATATCAGTACTATATTTATGATATACTACCAAACTTAGGTGAATACATCTATACGCAGTAGTTGTCCAAGGCCTTTGAAACTAGAACATCATCTTGCTTGAGGTTAGAATTGTTTATATCCGTACTATATTTATGATATACCAAACTTAGGTGAATCTATACGTAGTAGTGATCCAAGGCCTTTGAAACTAGAAATATCATCTTGCTAAGGTTAGAACTGTTCATATCCTATGCTCTTCTATTTATTCCCTATTTAATTAAGATGATACAAACATTACTATTGCAACTATATTTACCAAAAATTTGATCTACAAATTAGCTCCATGGCCACCAATTAACCCACCCTAGTTATAGAGTATAACTAATTTCTAGCAATAAATGAGCCGTAAATCAAAATGTCCACGTTCTTGAATCATACGATTCTAGGTGAAGTAGTTGTGTGAAATGAAATTGGAAAAGCTTATTGAATATTCTAATGAGAAGAGAAGAGAGAGTTATTTATTTTCAAATATAAAAAGTGAGCATCTTTGGTAGGACAAAATAAATAGGAAAGATGGACTTTCTAAATGAGACGGATTTGAATTAGTTACTCTCTCCGTCCCATTGAAGATGACTAACTTTCTTTTTTAGTTTGTCCTAATCAAAATGACTCATTACTAAAACTGAAAACACATTTCTCTGTACTTTATTCTCTCTTTTACTTATTCTCTCCACTTCACACATAAAATAAAGTTTCATAAATTCTCGTGTCATTCAAGAAACGAATCATCTTCCTTGGAACGAAGGGAGTACCTAAATTTAAGGGATTGGATAGATCATATCTATCTAGATTTATCCTAAGTAACTTAGATATGGTAATTCAATAGATCGCATGTAATATAGGGTCCCTTGTTTAGTGGAACAAAATAAATATAAATTTAAGTGATAATTGAAGAAAACCCATACAATCAAATGACTAAGCGATAAAAACTTGACTTAACTTATTTTAACACAAATAATACCTACAAGTGTACGGGGCTAGTGCAGCAATTAGTAAGAAAGAGTATCATATCTGACCTAAACAAATTTGTATCAACTTAAGTACTACGAACAAATTTCAACTACTATCTAGACAATCAAAAAATGGTTTGGTTGGTTATATCAGTAATGAAAGCATAAAATAAGCAAGTAAACAAATAAGAACAAATAAACAAGTAGTGAAAAGATAATATGGAGAAATTGTAAAACTCAAGGATCCGATGCACAATTCCAAGCTCTTATCCAATCAATTTGTCTTACCTTTTAGTGTCCCTAGAGTTATTAGGTCGATCACAATTATAAATTAAACCCCCTCCCGAGGTGAGAAACCTGTGATTAGTTGCTAGGATTGAAGTCCCCTTCTAATCCTAAACCCCTAAGTTTCAAAAGCACGAAAGATCGAAGACCTCACTCAAAACCTCAACTCTCTCGAGTTCTATTGAATTAAGGTGTGAAATATTCTTTTTTCCAAATTAATTATTTCACCTCCCGATTAATCTAACTAATCCTACACAATCAAGTAGTGATCAAGCAATTGAAAGGAATAAACCCAAGAATAATCAAACAACTACAAAATAAACACTATGAAATTAGTGCATCACCACCAAACTACTCATATTCATGGAGAAAACCAAGTTTAACACCAAGGAATCCAACAAATACATGAATAAAAGATACTACTCCCCCTGTCCCACAAAAGATGTTACACTTTCCTTTTTAGTTTGTCCCACAAAAGATGTCGCATTTTCCTTTATGGAAAAAGTTATCTCTCACATGAATATGAAAATTATATTTTCTCTCTCTATTTAACACACAAAACAAACCTCCTAAAATCTCGTGCCGTCCCAAAAGTGTGACATCTTTTATGGGACGAAGGGAGTACTAATTACTCCTGTGAAATAGATCTATGGAGTGAAGCTTCAATCTTCTGATGTAGAGTCTTTAATCTTCAAATCTCTCTCTCAAAAGTGTTCTTGGAATGTGTAAAGTGTAGGGGGCGGTAGGTGTGAATGATGTGTAGTCTATGCAAACCCTAGCCCTTTTCTTTTTCTAAAAATCGTGTTTAACAAAGTAATTCGCCAGAACACAGTAACCAGCTAGGTGGACTGATGTGTAGTCTGTGCAACCTACATATCTCTAATCCCTGTACATGTAAATTAAATTTGTTAGGCACATAAGTGGTACCAACATAACATAATCAGCTATAAAAGTTAAGGCAATCCCACCAAGTTGGTAGACCTATAAAAAACAAAATGGATTCCTTCCCTTTCCTGGCTGCTGTAATCCTGATCATCACCGCCGCAACATGGTTGATCTCCTTCCGGCGCTGGAGGAGCCTCTCGCCCGGGCCAACGCCCCTCCCCATCATCGGAAACATGCTGCAGCTCGGGCCCCAACGCCACGAGACATTCACTAAATTATCAAAGCAATACGGCTCTCTGATGTCCATCCACCTCGGCAGCCAATACATCGTTGTGGTCTCCTCCCCGGAGATGGCCAAGGAAATCCTGCTAAAAAATGGGCAGGTATTCTCCGGGCGAACCGCGGTGCAGGCGATGCGTGTGCACGACCACGTGGAGACCTCCTTGGGGTTTGTTCCCATTGGGGACGAGTGGCGCGACATGAGGAAGTTATGCAAGGAGCAGATGTTCTCGAGCCAGAGCTTGGTGAGAAGCCAGGACCTCCGCAAGCAGAAGCTGCAGTAGCTGCTCGACCACGCCCAGAAATGCTCGGAGGAAGGCAGGGCCCTTAATTTCTCCGAGGCCTCGTTCATCACCACAACCAACGCCGTGTCGGAAATTCTCTTCTCCAAGCAGTGATATAACTAGGTTTTGAGGGAATTGATTTCATTATTTGTTGAGAATTACAATGATTTACACGCCTCATATAGGCTCCAATTTCTCCCACATATGGTAAGTTACTAATGCTATACCTAATTCTAAACAAGGTATACAAAAGATATCAATCAATTACTAATTATTCTCTCATTCTTTGATTGTGTAGGATCTCCCTTGATTGTGTAGGATCTTTTCTTCCAACACTCCCCCTCAAGTTAAGTGACAGGATTACCGATTCTTAACTTGTCTAATACTCCATGAAAAGATTGGGAGTTCACAGCCTTCGTCAAGATGTCTGCCAGTGATCTTCTGACTTGACATACGGTAGCTCCACGATCTTGGCATCAATTGTATCCTTTATAAAGTGTCTATCCACTTCTACATGTTTGGTTCGATCATGTTGAACCGGATTCTCAGAGATACTAATGGCTGCCTTGTTATCACACAGTAATCGACATGGCTGGGTCGATTTGAGCTCCAACTCAGTCATGAGTCTCCTAAGCCATAGTACTTCGGTTAACCCACTCTTGATCCCCCGAAATTCTGCCTCAGCACTGGACAGAGCTACTACCTTATGTTTCTTGCTTCTCCATGTAACAAGATTTCCCCCTACAAAGGTGAAGTACCCAGCTGTTGACTTGCGATCATTCGGATTCCCTGCTCAATCCGCATCTGTATATCCATGTATCTCTAAGTGGCCATGCTTCTTGAACAACACTCCATGTCCTGGTGTGCCCTTCAAGTACCGTACTATTCTCAATACAGCCTCCCAATGTTCTTCCTGAGGTGCATGCATGAACTGGCTTACCACTCCTACAGCATAGGCCAAATCCGGCCTGGTGTGAGATAGATAAATGAGCTTTCCCACTAGTCTTTGATACTTTTCCCGATCAGCCCGCTTAGCTCCTTCTCGGATCTGTAATCCGTGATTCTGAACCATTGGAGTGTCCGCTGGTTTACAATCTATCATTCCTGTTTCTGCGAGGATGTCAAGCACATACTTCCGTTGATTGATGAAGATACCCTGTTTTGATCTCTTTACCTCAATGCCTAAGAAGTATTTTAAGGCACCAAGGTCTTTCATCTCGAATTCTTTAAACAAATTCTTCTTTAGCTGACTTATCTCCTCTTTATCATCACCAGTAATAATCATATCATCAACATAAATAATAAGACATGTAATCTTACCATTTCTCTTCTTGAGGAATAAGGTGTGGTCCGAGTTGCTTTGTTTGTATCCATACTTCTTCATCACTTCAGTAAATCTTCCAAACCAAGCTCTCGGAGATTGCTTCAAACCATACAAGGTCTTCTTTAGTTTGCAAACATCCCCATTTAAAAAATCTCCTTCAAAGCCTGGTGGAGGTTCCATGTAGACAGGCTTGGTCAACTCGCCATGTAGGAATGCATTTGTTACATCAAATTGATGAAGAGGCCATTCTCGGTTAGCTGCAATTGAAAATAGCACCGTCACTGTGTTGATTTTAGCTACCGGTGAGAAGGTTTCAGCATAATCCACGCCGTAAGTTTGGGTGTATCCTTTCGCTACCAACCTAGCCTTGTATCGATCGATAGACCCATCTGGTCTTCTTTTGATAGTAAACACCCATCTACATCCCACAGTTGCGGCTCCTTTGGGTAGTTTGCTGACCTCCCAAGTTTTATTTTTCAACAGTGCATCCATCTCCACAAGCATTGCATCCCTCCAATGCTTTTTCTGCCAAGCCTCTTCTGCAGTATAAGGAATTTCTTCCTCCTCGTAGAGAGCCGCCTCAAAGGCTCTCGCCATCTTGGTTAGGTTCGCCTGTGCAAAATTTGCAATTGCATACTGACTCCTTCTTCCTATCTTTTCCGGAGAATATCTTTCTGGGGGGACCCCCCGAGTGATGCGATAGGGAAGTATGTACCTCCCGGTGGTCTCATCTAGAGCAGTTTCTGAATCAACGGGGTTAGGAAGAGTAATTTCATGAGGAGGATCGAGAATTACCTCAGGTGCCTCGGATACCGGTTGAGGAGGATCATCAGGCGGTGGTGGTTGAGAGGGCTCCGTGGTTGAGACATGCTCGGTGGCCGTGCTAACCTTTTCTGTTGAGTCCTCGTTGGAGAGATTTGACCGAGGCACAAACCAACTTAGGTAGTCAAATGTTTTTTCTGACTCACTCTCCCCCTGACTACTAAAGTTGGTGTGGTAAAAGAATTTTGTTTCCAAAAAATCACAGTTCATTGTGGTTACGACTTTTCGTGTGATTGGGTCATAGCATCTATACCCCTTTTGATTAATCCCATAACCTAAAAAGACGCATTTGGTGGCACAAGGTGATAATTTGGTTCTTTCGTGTTTTGGGATATGGACATATACTGTACATCCAAAAACTCTGGGCTGGAGGTTCAAATGTTCGGGAATTTTGGTAAGCTTGGTCAAAATATCAAGAGGTGTTTTTTTGTTTAGAATTTTTGTGGGGAGTCTGTTTATAAGGAAAATCGAGGTGGCTACAGCTTCGGGCCAAAAAGATTTGGGGACTTTGGATTCAATCATTAAGGCTCGGGTGATCTCAAGGATGGTTCGGTTTTTTCTCTCAGCTACCCCATTTTGTTCAGGTGTATATGGGCAGGAAGTTTGGTGGATCAGCCCTTTTTCGGTAAAAAAGTCATTCATTTTTTAGTTCACAAATTCCCTCCCATTGTCAGATCGAAGGGTTTTTATAGTGGTCTGGAATTGGGTTTGAACAAGTTTAAAGAAGAGAATGAATTTATCAAACACCTCAGATTTGTGCTTTAGAAAATATATCCATGTCATCCTAGTGCAATCGTCTACAAATATCACAAAGTATCTAAAACCATTCCCACCAATAACGGGTGCAGGACCCCAAACATCAGCATGAACAAGGGAAAAAATGGAATTCATACGAGTATTCGTAGGTTTAAACGATTGTCTGTGGCTCTTGGCCAAAACACAAGTCTCACAAGCAAAATCTTTAGGAATAGAAAGTTTAGGAAAAAGTAAACTAAAATAACCAGGGGAGGGGTGTCCCAGTCGTTGGTGCCAAAGCCAAATCTCCCTTTTGTGGACCCGTGAGCCAGCATCACACTTCCTTGTTGAGCTATCTCGTCCACGTAGTAGAGTCCTTTGTTCTCAGTGCCGTGCCCAAGTATCCTCCTCGTCCGAATATCCTGCAAAATACAAAAGTCGGGATGCATCAGTAAGGTACCATTCAATTCCTTCGTCACATGACTTATAGACATCAATCGTTGGGACAAGGTAGGAACATGATGCGTATTTTAGAGTATCCGATTCAGTTCACACAAGATATCAAGTTTAATTAATTAACTCTAATAATACTACGATACTGCAAGATTACAGCGTCGTTAGTAGTATTTCAAGTGTCGATCCACAGGGAGGTAGAAGATTGTTTAAAACTTATGAAATTAAAAAGATGAAACATAAGGATTTGATTTTTTTGGTTTTGAAAGATTCAGACAAACGAAAATAAAAGATTAACAAAAGATGGATTTCTCAAACGGAAAAGCATGTCACTCCAAGTTGCTCAATAGACTTGCATATTTCTACATCTATCAAAAGCACAAATTTTGGGATTAATTCATCAACCTAATCGCTTGCACTGAACATGTTTGCGACGTATAGTTCACAGTCAGCTGAACACTTGTTCCATGAACTAATTGTCAATGTTTATAAACTCCTACGGAAGCGCGGGAGACATAAACATCTACTATATAAACTTACCCAATCCGTTGTCAAATTATCCTCTGAACAATTCAAATTCAACAACACATCAATTGATTAGTCCATCCAAGTCTATGTTAAAGAGACGATAAACAAGGATTAAACATCTATAACGATAGAGGCCTCTAAAGTGATAGAATCTAACATTAAACACATCAACGATGTCAAAATGTGAATTCAAAGGTGTAGATACATTCACACAAGCCTAAATCACAACTTGGAGCAACATAGAGAGCTTAGCCTAAACACATGAAAACCATAGGAAGCATGCTCTCGTTGAGTGGAATTGGGATTTGGAGACGGATCGTCGGAATGTTGGCCGGAATTTCTTCCTTTTCTTCTTCCTCCTCTCTTTCTCTCTTTTCCTCTCCCTTTTCTCGTGTCTGAATATGTCTGAATCTCTTCCAAAACCGCCCCGGAAACCAATTTGAAACCTAAAATTCGGCAGTTTTCGAGAAAAACGCCCGACCGGGCAAAATGGTGCCAACCCGGGCGTTTCCACTGTCCCCGGGCGTTTTTAATGCTGAAAACGCCCGACCCGGGCGTTTTTGCCGGTTTTGACTGCTTCGCGCAACCTTCGTCAAATGGCCATAACTTCTTCATCCGAGCTCCGATTGAGGCGTGTAATATACCCACGCGAAGCTATTTCAAAGACGAAGATAATGGTGGTAAGATAAAAGAATTTGGACACCATCTTGATAGGCAACGAACAGTTTCAATCAGACCCTACTCCACATGTACATCTATCAACTAATATATAATAATCAAACCTTAAAGATCAATTGATAGATGATTTAAATATACAAAATAGGAGAAAACTTGGAGTATAATTAGTATCATTTGATTCACATCAAATACCCCCAAACTTATTTACTTGCTTGCCCTCGAGCAAGATCACTCAAAGCATTATATTTCAAAGTTCAATTCACAAAGGTTTTTCATCACAAAGAATCATGTAAGGACATGAATGACAAAATCTAAACCCTCAACATTTCCAATCAAAATCTCCCACTCTCATGAACCATCACTCATCCACCTAGAACTTCAAGTCAAGGTGCACTTCAAAGTAAGTCCAAACATTAGATCCTACAACTCAAACCGTCGTCATTGACTCGTCAAACATTACTTATCACATAGACTCGCGGATTTCAAATCAAACTTCTTTAACTCTACCAAGCTATTTACAAAACATCCACAATGTATCAACAATAAGGTCCAAGGTCTTAAATTATAGGTTGTAATGGGGCTAGGGATTAGGTAGGATAAATATGGATAGCGAGCTCAAAAGCTACACATCTGAGTGTCAAATTCTTCCCTCCTACAACTTCCTTCCAAAGAATCAAACAACAAGACTTTACAACCAAGCATTCACTCCCCCAAACTTCAGATCATTCATGACAAGATTACATCTTAAAAATAGAAGCTCTATCTTTATTTCAAAAAAAAAAAAAATTCTTTTTCTTTTTATTTTTTCCGTAAGACCTCGACTTTTGCGATTTTGGAGGCCGTCCTTTTCATTTCTACTATGAGCTTCATTCTCAACAAATATACATTTCATCAAGTCTCAAAATCTCTACACTTTTATAGAACACCACCCAACACTTACAACACAATCAACAAAGCTCAAACTTGTATTTAGCACCCAAATAGTAGTAAGGTTTATTGATGAGGCTAAAATGAGGCTTATTTTAGTAGCTAAGTGATTGGCTAAGTATTTGTACAAAACAATGGGGATTAAGCTCAAAGTGGCTTCTAGGGGATCATTTGTTGGACTAGGCATGTGAATATTTGGCCATGGAGTTCATCCTAGTGCCTTATCATCCCATATCATTGACACATATGAATGCAAGCACCCAACTCAATAAAGTAAATCAATCCAAGATAATTTCCACAAGACATATGACTTTCATACTCTCCTCAACTCAAGAAATCGGTTGTAGTCACAAAATGCTCTTTCAAATAAATCAATGCACAAATTCCATCCATCCTAAGCTTCAAAGATCAAGTAAAATCAAGCAAGATTTCCCAACCAGAAAGCCGAAGATAAAGCATGCATCCGTCAGTTACATTGATTCAAAACACCTTTAGCATACAATACACCCAAGAAAACATGCATCATGCATAAAATTCATTCAAACTCAAACAACCCCCCCAAACTTGAATGCTTCATTGTCCTCAATGCAAGCAAAGAAGAACATAAAAAGTAAAGGGATAGAAGACTCCCCCAAACTTGGCATGAAATCCGTAGCATATGGGTGGGAGGGTGGGTGTATCTTCAATTGTAAGTGTGCTCCCTCATAAACTCCAATGTGCTCCTACAAAACAAAACAAAACAAAACATAAAGAAACACTCAATTCAAAATAAATGCTAGAGGAAAGAATTGAGCAAACAAAACCTCCAACATATGAAAATTAAAAGAAAGAAAACAACATAAAAACTTGGGTTGCCTCCCAATCAGCGCCTTTGTTTATAGTCGTTGGCTCGACCTTCTTCTTTGCAGCTTTCCTATCCAAACTCCAATAGGCGCCCCTTCGCCTTCTCCTGCTCAATCACAACATTCTCCCCATCAACTCGAAACATGACCGTATTTGTCTTGGTCTCAATCACAACATCACCGGTTGCTAAAAATGGCCTACCAAAGAGAATAGGCATGTCCTTGTCCTCTTCCATCTCTATGACAATGAAGTCAACCGGGAGTATAAATTTATCCACCTTTACCAAGACATCCTCGATGATTCCTTTAGGCTTAACAATTGAATGATCCGCCAACTGAAGGTCAATGTCGATTGGTTCAATCCTTGCTTCAAGACCGATTGACCTCGCAGTTTTCAAAGCCATCAATGATATTCCCGAGCCTTGATCAAGTAGGCACTTTGGGAACTTCTTATCTCCCATTTCACACGGGATCACACAACTTCCGGGATCTCTTCTCTTAGCCGGCATCTTTCCCTTCACAAACTGTGAGCAAAATGCGCTCAATATCACCACACCATCATCTTGTATCTTCTCCTTTTTCGCAATAAGGTCCTTGAAAAACATGGAGAATTTAGGAAAATGTAGGAACAAATCCACCAAGGACACATCTACATTAACTTTCCTAATAATATTCATCATCCAATCGAGTCCCTTCTCTTGAATTATTTTCTTTCTCTTCTTCTCGATTGGGAAAGGAGGCGGCGGTATAAAATCTGGAAAATTAAATGGACTCTTCGGATCCATTGCCGGACTCAACGACTTCTTCTTCTTCGTATCACGCCGACTTGCATCTTCTTTATCTTGTAGACCATCTCTAGTTTCTGTAGTGGCCCGCTCACTCCCCTCGTCCGCCCCTGCGTGCGAGGTTTGTGAGCCTAACAACTTGTCCGCCCCTGCGTGCAAGATGTTTGGGCCACTATGTACCACTTTCTCTCCAAGTCTCTTTAGCTCTTTCCCACTTCTCAATGTGACTGCTTTGCATTGCTCATTAACCTTTGGGTTCGTTATCGTGGTGCTTGGAATAGTTCCTTGGGGTCTGGTTTGCACAACCGTTGCAAGTTGGCCTATCATCATCTCCAAATTCTTCATTGTGGCCTCGATGTGGCCAAACTTCTCATTCACTTTTTC